>NC_064924.1:598579725-598883604 GCF_023897955.1 Schistocerca gregaria | reverse complement strand
GACAGACAGCAAAGTGATCGTATATGGGGTCCGTTTTTACCGACTGAGGTAAGAAACCCTAAAAGTACCGTCTATTAATACTCGTCTCCTATAACTTACGTATTTCATAGATAAAGCTTTTATATTTAGTGTTCACCTGTCGATCAACTTGCGAAACAATGGGTTCACAGGGGGAAACTGAATTAGTCGTAGAAAAAGACTCTCTTGTAACTCGTAACACTACAGGGTGGTCCAGTGATAGTGACCGGGCCAAATATTTCACGAAATAAGCGTCTAACGAAAAAACTACAAAGAACGAAACTTGTCTAGCTTGAAGGGGGAAGCCAGATGGCGCTATGGTTGGCCTGCCAGATGGCGCTGCCATAGGTCAAACGGATATCAACTGCGTTTTTTAAAATAGGAACCCCCATTTTTATTACATATTCGTGTGGTACGTAAAGAAATATGAATGTTTTAGTTGGACCATCTTTTTCGCTTTGTGATCGATGGCGCTGTAATACTCATAAACATATGGCTCAAAATTTTAGACGAACAGTTGGTAACAGGTGGGTTCTTTAAATAGAAATACAGAACGCAGGAACATTTGAACACTTTATTCGGTTGTTCCAATGTGATACATGTACCTTTGTGAACTTATCTTTTCTGAGAACGCAAGCTGTTACAGCGTGCGCCGGCCTCGGTGGCCGTGCGGTTCTAGGCGCTGCAGTCCGGAACCGCGAGACTGGTACGGTCGCAGGTTCGAATCCTGCCTCGGGCATGGTTGTGTGTGATGTCCTTAGGTTAGTTAGGTTTAAGTAGTTCTAAGTTCTAGGGGACTGATGACCTAAGATGTTAAGTCCCATAGTACTCAGAGCCATTGTTACAGAGTGAATACCTGTAAATAACACATTAACGCAATAAATGCTCAAAATGATGTCCGTCAACCTCAATGCATTTGACAATACGTGTAACGACATTCCTCTCAACAGCGAGTAGTTCGCCTTCCGTAATGTTCGCAAAGCATTTACAATGCGCTGACGCAGGTTGTCAGGCGTTGTCGGTGGACCACGATGGCAAATATCCTTCAAGTTTCCCCACAGAAAGAAATCCGGGGACGTCAGGTCCGGTGAACGTGCGGGCCATGGTATGGTGCTTCGAGGACGAATCCACCTGTCATGAAGTATGCTATTCAATACCACTTCAACCGCACGCGAGCTATGTGCCGGTCATCCATCATATTGGCATATTGGAAGTACATCATCATTCCGCCATGCAGCGAAACATCTTGTAGTAACATTGGTAGAACATTACTTAGGAAATCAGCATACATTGCACCATTTAGATTGCCATCGATAAAATGGGGGCCAATTATGCTTCCTCCCGTAATGCCGCACCATACATTTATCCGCCAAGGTCGCTGATGTTCCACTTGTCACAGCCATCGTGGATTTTCCGTTGCCCAATAGTGTATATTATGCAGGTTTACGTTACCGCTGTTGGTGAATGGCGCTTCGTCGCTAAATAGAACGCGTGAAAAAAATCTGACATCGTCCTGTAATTTCTCTTGTGCCCAGTGGTAGAACTGTACACGACGTTCAGTGTCGTCGCCATGCAATTCCTGCTGCATAGACATATGGCACGGGTTCAATCGGTGTTGATGTAGTATTCTCAACACCGACATTTTTTACATTCCAGATTCTCGTGCAATTTGTCTGCTACTGATGCGCGGATGAGCCGCGACAGTAGCTAAAACACCTACTTGGTCATCACCATTAGTTGCAGGTCGTGGTTTACGTTTCACATGTGGCTGAGCACTTCCTGTTTCCTTATATAACGTACCTGTCCGGTGAACGGTCGGGACACTTGGATGATATCATCCAGGTTACCGAGCAGCATACATAGCACACGCCCGTTTGGCTTTTCGACCACAATAGCCATATATAAACACGATATCTACTTTTTCCGCAATTAGTAAACGATCCATTTTAACATGGGTAATGTATCACGAAGCAAATACCGTCCGCACTGGCGGAATGTTACGTGATACCACGTACTTATACGTTTGTGTCTATTAGAGCCCCATCTATCACAAAGGGAAAAAGATGGTCCAACTAAAACATTCATATTTCTTTACGTACTACACGAATATGTAATAAAAATGGGGGTTCCTACTTTTAAAAAACGCAGTTGATATCCGTTTGACCTATGGCAGCGCCATGTAGCGGGCCAACCATAGCGCCATCTGGTTTCCCCCTTCAAGCTAGACAAGTTTCGTTCTTTGTAGTTTTTTCGTTTGATGCTTATTTGGTGAGATATTTGGCCCGCTCGCTATCTTTGCCCCGATGAAAGATCTGTGAGTTTAAAAAAATCGAGGGGAGAAGGGACGAAGCAACGCAGCAGTGGAGGTGACGTACGCCTGACGGGCGGCGTCTCGTGTAGACACGCACCTAGCGCACCGGCGGCGCTGTGGTGCCGCTAGGGCGGCTAACGGACCACACCGGGGTCCCGATCGGCGTGCCTTATATGCGGGCGGGACTCAGACCGCATCCGGACTGGCATTCCTGCGCCGTGTTTATCAGCGCTCGTCCCTATCACACGCAGCAGGTGAACCGCAGCGTGAGACTCACCTAACAAGACGTTTACCGCTGACTAACTCCCCTTCGGCTTTCTACAAAGTTCACTACGGTCGAGGCAAGGTCTGTGTAGTGAACCCACTGAACACAGTGCCGCATAGTTGCTGATTCAGTTCAAGCTCTAAGCCCGCCTACAGTTAGGCCACGGTGATCTTATCTCACGTCCCAGCTTGTTCGCCGGTATACTACGGATTAGCTGACTGACATGACCCAGTGCTTCCAGGATGCCTCCAATAACGGATCTCACCAATCTCCACGGAAGGTGTGAGGAGGCCTCTGGCAGATGACGTTCTGTGCAAACTAGCGTGTTTAATTACTGTGTAACCTATTAGTTATTATTATTTTTAAATCAGACTCTCAATATATTCTGTTTACAAGTACATTAATTAGAGGACGTAAACCATTTCAGTTCATACAGGGAGCGAAAGGCTATTTACAATTTGTACAGAAGCCAGATGGCAGTTATTAGGGTTGAGGGACATGGAAGGGAAGCAGTGGTTGGGAAGGGAGTGAGATTTGGTTGTAACCGCTCCCCGATGATCTTCAATCTGTAAATTGAGCAAGCAGTAAAGGAAATAAAAGAAAAATTCGGAGACCGAATCAAAATCCATGGAGAAGAAATAAAAACTTCGAGGTTCGGCGATGACATTGTAATTCTGTCAGAGACAGCAAAGGACGTGGAAGAGCATCTGAACGAAATGGACAGTGCCTTGAAAGGAGGATATAAAATGAACATCAACAAAAGCAAAACGAGGATAATGGAATGTAGTCGAATTAAAATGGGGTGATGCTGAGGGTATTAGATTAGGAAACATGGACGGTAAATAGTTTGGACAAGAAGAGAATAGATGCTTTCGAAATGTGGTGCTACAGAAGAATGTTGAAGATTGGATGGGTAGATCACATAACTAATGATGAGGTATTGAATAGAATTGGGGAGAAGAGGAGTTTGTGGCACAGCTATACTACAATACTACAATGCTACAAGATGGGATCGGGTGGTAGGACATGTTCTGAGGCATCAAGGGATAACCAATATAGTATTAGAGGGCAGCGTGGAGGGTAAAAATCGTAGAGGGAGACCAAGAGATGAATACACTAAACAGAGTCAGAAGGATGTAGGTTGCAGTAGGTATTGGGAGATGAAGAAGCTTGTACAGGATAGAGTAGCATGGAGAGCTACGTCAAATCACTTTCAGGACTGAAGACCACAACAACAAACCATTTCAGTGTGCTAGAAGGGAAACTTTGCAATGATACAGTAAAGTCATTAACATATATTTAAGGGACACACTAGAAAAACATAAAGGCATAGCGTGTTTTTATACGTTTATTTACTAATTTCATTTAATAAATCTGTGTGAGGTATTTTGATGTATGTGCCGAAGTTATGTAAATGTAACAAGCAATGCAATCTTTTAGTATCGTAGTGGACTGTTTCCATAAATGTTGCCATTTTTCTGTCCAGCAAAAAAGTAACTGCACTTATCATTATTTTAATGAACCATTCTCATAAAAAGTTAAACAATACAGAGACAGGTGACTGTGTAATGAAAGGAAACTAAAGTGCGTAAAACATTTTATTATACCTGTAAGAGAACTGTACGACGCTGGTGTCCAAAATTATAGCAACAATCAGAATTTATGCAAGGTTGCGTTTATTTTATCTCAAGACAGTAGAAACAGGTGACAGCAAAATAGAAACAATGTAAAGAATGCAGAACGTAAATAAGTGCTACATGCATTACGGTAGACAAAAATGTTCTACCTTTTCTTTCCAACTTAGCGGATTTCCTAAGTATGGGGACTGACCACCTATGGAAGAATTACGACGGGGTATGCTGTGAATGGTGTCATTAATCTCATGTTGAGGCAATAACGCTAATCTTCCTGTAGACCCGCTTGCAAGTCTTGGAGAGTGGCTAGAGGATGCTGGCGTGTTGCAACCTGTCTCCCTTGTGCATCCCAGACATGATCCATGGCGTTCAAAGCGGAAGAGTGAGCTGGCTACGCCATGCTTGCAACAGCTTTCGTTTCCAAGGAAACATCAATCACGAGATCGAGCATTATCGTCCATTAGTACAAAGTATTAGCCCACAACAAGCCGCAACAATCGCACATGATGTCCTAAGATCTCGTCACGATACGTGACAGCTATTAAACTTTGCCGATTCACCCGGACAATTTCATGAAGAGGTATTCGAGTGGTCAACGTAATCTCTGTCCACACCATTAGGGAACCTCCTCGATATCAGTCTCTTTCCACAATATTTTTGGGTCCTGAAATCGTGTTACACGTTCCTTACAGATGTGAATCCGTCAAGAATCACTCTTCAGACCAAATCCCGACTCGTGTGTGAAAAGAACAGTGGCCCACTGTTCGCCGTACAGGTGGTATGTTGAAAACTCCATTCCACACGTTCCCTTCTGTGAAGACGCACCAGAGTTACACAAACAGCAGGTCTCCGTCAATAAAGGTCATTCCGCCGACGCCTGCTGTCACCATTTGTCTCAATACAGCACATGTAGTGGATATCTGTGAGGTCAAATGCCAGTTGCCGTGCAGTACTAAGGCGGGGCCGTCATGCGCGTACGGCCAAATAACACTCCTCTCTGTCCAACATCACACATTGTCGGCCCTGCCCTAGTCTTCGGGATACTGTTTCGGACTCTGTAAAGTGTCACCACATCCAGCAAATAGAAGGGAGAACCGATAGAGGTACTCAGGGTACCTTCCGCCACACACCGTCAGGTGGCTTGCGGAGTATGGATGTAGATGTAGATCCGAGAAACAACAGAATGATTCACATTAAGCCATCGAGCCACATCAGTTTGCGACTGCCCTGCTTCCATCCGGTCTTCCACCACAGAGTGTCTGGTGGGTATCTTCTCTGTGCCATACTGCACCGCCTCTGCCTGTGTACAAAGCGACTGTGCATGTAAGACTAATCTGCAAACACTATCCCGTTTCCAGAATGAGATTTTTCATTCTGCAGCGGAGTGTGCGCTGATATGAAACTTCCTGACAAATTATAACTGTGTGCCGCACCGAGACTCGAACTCGGGACCTCTGCCTTTCGTGGGCAAGTGCTCTACCAACTTTTTTTAAAAATCTCATTTTGTTCTTTTTCGTTCGTTGCATCTGCTCGTGGCGGATGTCGTAAGACACCCGTTTCAGTTCGTCGTTGATCCACTAACTCATTTTTTTTAAAATTACAGCTGGCAGCTAACCCTCTGACCCAATCCAACTGAGCTACCCAAGCACGACTCACGACCTGTCCTCACAGCTCCAATTCTGCCAGTACCTCGTCTACTACCTTCCAAACTTCACAGAAGCTCTTCTG
This sequence comes from Schistocerca gregaria, assembly GCF_023897955.1. Lineage (NCBI taxonomy): Eukaryota > Metazoa > Arthropoda > Insecta > Orthoptera > Acrididae > Schistocerca > Schistocerca gregaria. Next base: position 598,877,648 of record NC_064924.1, on the reverse strand, counting down.
CGGAGTTTCGGTACGGCACACAGTTTTAATCTGTCAGAAAGTTTCACTATCCTGTTTGATAGGTGCTCTGACGTTATCGTCGGCGTGGTTGTCCGTTGACTGGAGTGCCATCTTCTGTGCAGAACAAGGTTGTACGGACATCTGAGGTGACTTTTCATATGGCGATCCTTAGTCGAGGATACCTCACTGGAATCTTCTGATTTTTTCTTGTAGCTCCAGTAATTAGTGTAGTTATTGTTTATTGCTAGCGCGTAATTGTTGACAGAATTTCCTTTGTAGTTGTAGTTTTTCATTGTTGTACTGAAAAACAGTTGTGACATGCATGTAGATTTGCACCAAGTATTTCGCAGCCGTGCTTGCAATTAATTAGATATTATTTTCAGTGCTATATCAATGTGCTTTCTTATTTTGCTCTACAAATTGTGCTTTTCTGTGATATCGTGTGCATTATTTTAACGATTATGGCTCGTGAAAAGCGTAACACTGGGCTGCAAAGTAAACTGAGAAATGACAGTGAAGACGAGAGTAGTGTGTTAGCGCCTCCGTGTACTGAATTAACTAATGTTCAAAGTAGTAATTTGGTAATGGTGCATAGGGAAATGGACCAGGCAACAAATAATGGTGTAGACAATGAAACAGCTGTTGAACAGGATAGTATTGTGGATCGACCGGTCGGCAACAGCTCGCCCCAGGAATCCGAAATGACAGGACACCATCTTTGCAAATACTGTAGATTCAGTTTTTGCGCCATTACCCGTTTCTCAATCAAGTCAAGACACATTTTTTTGCTTTTGAAAGTGCGAATTTTGCCGGTGCATATGCACTGCAGATAAGTATAGAGTAACATTTTTCAGTCACCAGTGCATTCTTATTACAATTAATGCAATAAATGGGACAACAGCTTCAAAAGTTACACGCAAAGGAACAAAATCAAAAGCAATCACAGAAACAAATAGAACAAAATCAGGATTGAACACAGCAACAGCTACAAAAGTTAGACAGAGTGGAACAAAATCTTCAAAAGTTAAATACATCTGAGCAAATGCTTGAATAAACACGTAAAGATTTAACTGCTGAGTTACTTAAAGTGGAATCGAAATGTCAGAAAGTCTGTAATGACGTAAAAACACAAATTTGTGAGCATTTTCACCCTATTTTTTCTCGTCATGAAAATACATTACAGAATCACGAATCAACCATAAAGGAACTGCAAACTATTGTTCATGAAAATCACGAGACCTTGAAAGCTAAAATTGACTCAGTTGCATCTGTCGATTCGATTACGCAACTTGCAAAAACGCAGGAAAACTTAAAGGACACAGTAAATACGCTTTCGACACAAATGGTCACATTGAAACTTGGTTCAGAAAGACGCACGGAGGAAATCAGTTCATTATCAGAGAAAGTAGTCGAACTTTTGGATCAGCTAAATAATTTATCTACGAAAGTAGATGATAATCTGAATGACATAAGACGGGTAGCCTTTACTGACACAGAAGAGTACGAACAAATTAGGAAATTCAGACAAAACCAGAATCAAATGAATACGCAACACAAAAAAGAAATCCGGGAAGTACATCAGTTGGCACAGGTAATACAAGAATTACGTATTTCAGAGCACACTCGCCTTCCAATACGGGAAGAAGGATTTAGAAATACGAAAACGCCACAAAATAATAACACAGGGCATTTCGGAAATTTTGGAAGAAATTGGCAAGGTGCACCGAATTGTGAGATGGAACCGCCGACAGGACGTAACAATAGTCATGGGGGACTGTTTTACATGGCGACAGGAAATCAAAGGGAGAGAAATTTAAACTGCTATTTACTTCAATGAATAGTAAACTTGAAATGTTAAATTTGAAATGAATGTTACTTGAATTTTAAGTTAAATATTAATGTGCTTTACAAAGAAGTTTTTCCCCTTAGCTAGGAGGGTCTTTAAATGGATCCAAGCGTTCAAGACTGTCCAGCTATTTTTATGTTTATTAAGTTTACTTGTATGATGTAGGTTCATACAGTCGCCGTAATGATCAAATGGTAGCAAAACGAAGCTGTAGCCTCCGCACTCTGCTCCGCTGCTATTGCACGCCGGTCTCTTGAGAAGCTTATTTAAGTTTATTTCTCACGTTAGACGTGCGTGGCCACCTACACTCTCATAACACACTCTGGCATGCGTGAATGTAGCCGTCTCAGTTTTGGGGGTAGAAAATATTAGTAAATCAAAGTTACAATGCAAAGATGGTCTACTGCGACATGATTGGACCGCATGCAGTCTCGAACTACCACTCATAAGATCGCAGAGACGAATGTCTAATCGTGCGTGTATGTAATCTTGAAGTACAAATTTCCAAAGTTGTTAAAATGATGAAACTGCTCACCGTTAAATAAATATTTATTTATACCATAGTTATCTGTAACAAAACAACCATTTTAGTGTTTCTGTTCACAAGGTATTACGTCTCAGCATTTAAATAAGAGTGAAAACCAAGAACGCAGTGCTCGAATTAAAAAGGATAGAAGAAAGGGATGTAGTCTTTTTTCTAATGTTGAGAGTATGAAACTGATGTGGGTGTCTAGTGGACTAAATATGCAAAGAACTTTAATTGCCATTGGCCTCAAATCATTGTAGGAAGCCACCAAAGAAGCAAGAATAAGAAGTATGGAAAAGAATAGGAGGAGATAACACCAGAAATAAGATGAATAAGGACATAGGATGCGTTAGGGTTATGGAGGGTATCTAATCTGAATTTCCAGCAATTTCATTTTTTTGGTATTCTGGTAGACATTGGATAACAACAATTATAGAGGGCTAAAGTTTGTATACTCTCCAAAAACATACTGAACTAAAAACTACACTATTTTTATGACTTGAATTTGACAGTTAAAAGTTTTTTTAAAGAAAAACTATGCGATAATTACTGAAATTTTTGGTAATCATTATTAAAAAATTTTAGAACCATAATTTATGACAGCAACATCGTTTTAAAGTCAGCTTTAAACCAAATAGTGTAACGAACTTCTAGAAAAAGTCAAGCTTCTGCTTTGTTTTTATTTCGATGTATATGTATATATGCTGCTCATAAATAATTAACATGCTTTATTTCACCTGCTACACGAAATAGAATCCAGAAAACTATTTGAGACCAAAAGCTGTGGCTCATACATGAATGTGTACCCAGAAGATCTGTTAAGAGAGGGTAAGCATTACAAGGCTTACAACTCTTATTCTTGAGCTACGCTATTTACAGAACTGACATTTTTTTCAAAATTTCCCCTTGCGTTCACGAATGAGTCCCCTTATAGGCTGTACGCAGAACGGCTCACGGGCTTGTCACCTACAGCGAATGAGATGTTCGCAGAGCCACCTGCAAGTAATGTGGAGTTCCAGTTACGTTTTTAGCGTAAACTGAGGTTTGACATGAAATGATTATGCTTTCTGGATCAGCTGATCCTCCGTCGGGATTACGAGTCGTTTATGTGCCGCTGAATATGCTGTCTGTTTTATCTAAAGGTCAAGTGGCACCACCAGTGTGGCATTTATTAATTTCTCTGGATTTCGCCTCACTGCTTGTCGATTTTCAGCGTAATAAACAGTGAGCTTTACAGTTTGTTACGCAAACGCTTGTCAGCTTTGGTACCGATGTACGCTATGGATCACTCTTGTTTAATAGTCTGACGGTATTTGAGAGCATTGTGTTCAAGTTTGTATAAAGAGTGGTACACTATGTGGTCAGACGCTTTCCGATATTTAAATAATTTGATTTGTTTGACTGCTATTAAACTTTGTATACTCATGTTGAGACAGATTGGTGAAGCGTTTTAAAAAAATCTATATGAGCATGCACCTATTTCTCGCTAAATGGTTTTATTAAACTATTTTAAACGCTTATATATTTTTATACGTCTGCTCATAGTTAAGATTAGTGACGTATTTGAGGGCAACATTTTGGCTCTGAAGGTGCTTTTCGAATTATACGGGGTAGGAAATTCTTCTTAATCTTTTAATGCCTGACCTTTACTCCAGATATTGGTAAAACCTTGTTTTTGAAGTCGTAGTTAAGAGCAGAATTTGTCACGTTACGCAAGAAAGTTTTAGACCACAAATGACCTAGTTGCTTACTTCACTTTAAGACATGTATTATAATTGTTTCTTACATGTGCTTTAGGGCATTGAAGAGTGTTATCTCCTTCGTATCATGATTAGCTTGTTTCAGAAACTATTATTTGGGAAGCTATCGTTTTGGAAAGCCGAAGCTGGCTGTCACTTTTGAAGCTGTTGTGCGATTTTGTACTATTTACCTAATTTTAATGTTTGAACTGTACATGTCATAAAGAAATATTGTAGTTCCAGCTGATGGCCTTTATTGTTGTTTTAGAATGTTGCAGCTTTCCGCTTTTATTAGGTTTATCTGATATAATAACATTATGTAAAAATTGTATGTGTTTATTTATCGGTATGAGCATTTCGTACCTTCCACTACTGGAATCAGTGTTCTGACTTGCGGTACTTTTGAGATAGCTCCCCTTATTGTGCTTAAGCAAATGGTAACTTGGAAAGATATGACACATTGTACAATGTTGTATACTGCATACACCAGAGGAAGAGGTAGGAGATGATTACAGCATCAGGATGACAATGCATCCTATCGTAAAGCAGCATATTTGAAGTAATAGTTAGTGGACAACAACATTCCTGAAATGTACTGGTCTGCTAACAGTTCCAGCCTGAACCAAATGGAACATCTCTGGTATGAGGTAGAAACGTTGACTTCGCTCCAGACCCCAGATCCAACATAACGGTTTACTTGGTTTCGGCTCTTGTGGAAGAATGGGCTACAATTCCTTCACAAACGTTCCCATATCTCATTGAAAGTGTCACCAGCAGAACTGAAACCGTCATTAAGACGGCCAAACTCGTATTAATGTCCATTAATAGGTGTCTGGATACTTTTGTTATATAGTGCAGATGCGTTGCACCGGAATTATTTTAATAGCATGTTAAAGTGCTGATTTACTAACTCGGAGGTATTACATCGGTAGGTAAGGTAGGTAAGGTAAGGCATTATTCGCTGAAATGAAATGAAATGTCTTGTGGCGGGAGCCTCTCGGCGGGTAGATGCGATCGTCTGGTGCAAGTCTTTTGAGGTGACGCCACTTAAGCAACTTGCACGTCGATGAGGATGAAATGATGATGAAGAAGACACAAACACCCGGTCTCTCCAACCAGCCGGAAATCGAACCCGAGCCCCCCAGCACGAGAAGCTGGCAGCTGTTGCAGGGGGGGCTTAATTAAATATAAAATGCTAATAATTTTAATTTTTAGTATTTGTTTGTGCGGTTACGCAGTCTCGTAACCGGTTGGCCCTGAATAATATTAGTATTGCTCCGCAATCTGACTGCATAGAATAACAACAAAGAATGAAAGGAAATTTCCGTTAACACAATTAAGTAATTAAGTCCCCAGCAACTATAAAAGCTACGAAACAAGAAAGCATAAGTGTAACTGTTCTGTGTGTGGAAGTGTGATTCAACGTACACATCTGGCACGGTTCTATCTCAATAAGAAAAGATATTTTAAACACGATTTACACTGAAGTAATTAAAAAAACTAGAAACCAGAATTACAGTCTAACACAAGAACACGAGCCAGATGCTTTGCTGACTGAACCTGTGACCAAAAGGCATAAGACATTTGAAATAAAAAATTTTCTTTACTTTCATATATATTAACGAAATATACACTCTGATCATTACAACATCCCCAATCGAATAACATATGGTGCCTTGCCCAACAGAACAACTAGTACTCTATCGACGTCTCAACAAGCACAGATGACGCCTACCTCAGAACTACTACTGCCCACACAACTTCTCAGCTGCAACTGCCAGTGGAGGCGGCTGAATAATACTCTTTGGCGCAATCTCTGGCGCTGTGACTCAGTGCAGCCACCTTTCAATGTCCACTCAGCTACGGTGGCGGCCAGTAGATGCGCGTAATAGTGCTTACAACCGTGGACGAAACAGTATTGTTATTGTGAGCTAGCGGCATCCGTTGATGGACCATATCACTGTCTGAAGAGTTACAAAAAGGCTATAGAAGACAGTTGTAATCTGAAAAAGTAGTTTGGAACAGCAGTACAGCAATGGTAATCTTCATTGCCAAAGTGAAATACATTTAATGTTAATGCGAACACGATTGTGTTTAGGCATTGTTAACAAGTGGGTAACGTGCAAAACTGAAATAAACGACGTAAAATGATGTGCACTCTTATCCTCTCAAAGCATCATATTTCAACTTAAATTTGAGGAACCTTAATAACCGTGAAGTTAAGAGACGCGTTTCCATTTTAGGCAACACGATCATATTAGATTTTCAGAGAAGAGTGTTCTCTCTGTTAACCATCACATACTAATATTTACTTTTTTTCTAATAAAATTAAATATTTCCGCCTGGTAGCAACCTGATAAGAGGAATATACACACATCAAAAAAAGTTTTGTATCACCTCGGTTCCGAGAGTTCCGGAACACATACAGAATATTGGAATAGAGAACAACATAAACATCATTTCCGCCCTTTTTATTGCTCATGAAATCCACAAATTGCATGTTGTTCCACCATACAGCGAGACCTCTAACACCCAGTAGCACATTCTCTATTCGTTGTGGCACACAATCCACACGTTTATAAAGGCACTGTTGGTCCAGATTGTCCCACTCCTCAACGCCGATTCGGCGTAGATCCCTCAGAGTGGTTGGTGGATCGCCAAACAGCCCTTTTCAATCTATCTGGCATGTCCGAGAGGGTTCATGACTGGAGAATATGAACGCCATTCTAGTCGAGCGATGTCGTCATCCTGAAAGAAGTCATTCACGAGATGTGGACGACGGGGGACCGAATTGTCGTTCATGAAGACGAATGCCTCGCCAGTATGCTGACGATATGGTTGCAGTATCGTTCGGATGATGGCATTCACGTATCATACAGCCGTTACGGCGCCTTCCATGACCACCAGCGGCGTAGGTCAGCCACACAAAGCGCCATCTCAAAACAGCAGGAAACCTCCACCTTGCTACGCTCGCTGGACAGTGTGTCTAAGGCATCCAGCCCGACCGTGTTGCCTCCAAACACGTCTCAGACGACTCTCTGGTTGAAGGCAAATGCGATACTCATCGGTGAAGAGAACGTGATGCCAGTCCTGAGTGATACGTTCGGTATGTTGTTGGGCCCATCTGCACCGCGCTGCATGGTGTCGTGCTTGCAAAGATGGACCTCGCCATGGGCGCCAGGAGTGAAGTTGCGCGTCATGCAGCCCATTACGCACATTTTGAGTCGTAACTCGACGGCCTTGGCTGCACGAAAAGCATTATTCAACATGGTGGCACTGCTGTCAGGGTTCCTCCGAGCCATAATTCGTAGGTAGTGGTCATCCACTGCAGTATTAGCCCTTGGGCGGCCTGAGCGAAGCATGTCATCGACAGTTCCTGTCTCTCTGTATGTCCTCCATGTCCGAACAACATCCCGTTGGTTCACTCCGAAACGCCTGCACACTTCCCTTGTTGATACCCTTCCTAGCACAAAGTTAACAACGCCTGCGCGATCGAACCGCAGTGACCTTGTAGACGTGGTTGAACAACAGACAACACGAGCCGTGTACCTCCTTCCTGTTAGGTCGGCTGTCGGACCCCATCCGTCCAATAGGCGCTGCTCGTGTTCTCTGGGCGGGTTTAGTGACATCTCTGCAACGTAGCGTTTACGCGCAAACCGGTGACAAGTGAAATAATAACAAGTACAGTGGACTTGCAAGATACAACTAATTTATTACTGATCAACAGTTTAACCCAAAGTGCACAGTATTTACAAAATATTTTCTACAAGTGTCTCTTATTCACAAGTCAGAAAAATACATTACTCAATATCTTTGCAATTGAATTAGGTGCAAACAAGAACTTCTTATAACTTCTATACTAACTGTAAGCACTTTAATAAGAAAGGGTAAAATCAGTTCATTTAACAAGAGCACTTGAATAATAAAGGTGAAAAAAGTTTCTTTTGAACAAAATACACAAGTCAGAAAAATACTTTACACAAAATATTTCTGATTGAATTACTTGCAAACACGAACTTCGTATAACTTCTACACTAACTGTAAGCACTTCAATAATAAAAGGTAAAATCAGTTTCATTTAACAAAGGGCACTTGAATAATAAAGGTCAAATAAGTTTCTTTTAAATAGGTCACCTTGGCAAGCGCAATAGGACAGTTCACATAATTTCCAATTTCCGCTACCCATCAAGCATTTCTCTTTAAGATGTACATTAGTTCAACTCCCGCTGCACGTAAGGTATAATTCAGAACCCTAGTCTCCTTCCTTTATGGTTTTGAAGGTAAATATATAAGCAGTATAGCAAACGGAACAGACGCCTTGGCGTCCCAATGCAGAGGAAACTTAATGCAAGATCCCCGCTCACTGCAACCCAAAGAACTCAGTGGCCGCCGTATCGGTTGCCGTTTGCCATTTTCCCCGCGGCCAAAAGAGCCTCCCGTTCCCTCTGGTACTGGTCGGCCAAGGCGTCGTACTCCGGACATGGATTTAGACGTGGACTAGGTGCCCGCTGCAGTGCTGCTACAGAAAAGCACAAACACACAGCCACAGCCAAAAGAAACAATGTTAACAGCCACAGAATATAGTAAGATAAAATTCTGCGAAGATAAATCACATCAAGACAAAGGCAAATTAAAAATGGTTCAAAGAAATAACCGTAGACCTCAAATTTCAAAATATGTAAAATTGTCCCAGCACAAACAGACTAGTTTTAAAAGGGCAACGATAAGACAAAGCATAATATTATTACACCAGTATGTCGCAGTTCCAATACAATATTGGGACTCATAAGAAAAGATAGAAGCTAGTGACAGCATGGGTAGGCCCGAGTGCAAAACTAGAAAGCTTGAATGTCTGCTTCTTCAATAGACAGCTGCGTGGTACATAGTTCAACACCACTAGCCAAAATGAATAACAAATTGCTCAGCGTCCTGTGTAGAAGACCATGGCCCAGTCACGCCTCAAGAACTTGCAATAACAGGCCCGCTTCCGCACTCCGAGCCACGTACACCGGTCAAATCCAGCTAACTCCACGCAAACACAAGTTTCACCCACTGAGCAGCGACACGTACCGGCCGTTCCGAATCCAAAGCGCAGTCTGCCCGCCAGCCCACCAGCACCACCACCGGCCAACGGGGCAAACATAAGCAACGCCAAAGGAAAACAATCGATCCCAGTGAATCGAACGGAGTAAGCGACTGGCGCCAGAGCCTCCCCACGTATCAGTCAAAGAGGCTGTGTCTGTGATGCAATCAATATCAACAGTCAACTTCTATCTTCAGGAGTTCTGGAAACCGGGGTGATGCAAAACTTTTTTTGATGTGTGTACTATATTGCAATTCCCGTGTTGTTCAGAGGTAATATGCAACGTTCCTTCGGACATGCATGCATGCATGTGAAACTATCTGTCACAGGTAATCATTCTTACGTAATAATTCTAAGCAGTATGTAGAAAGTATACAAAGCAAATTGTTATTGTTGGTAATATATGGTAGCTATAACATTCAAAAACTTTATGCTGCCGAATGTGAACATTCTTATATGGAGTTACATTGGACGTTGCGAGGAAAATGTCAAGTGGCAATACAACACTTGAAGGCATGTGTGCTGCAGATAAACGCAGTAGTGCTCAGATGATTTGACTTTAACATATGCAAAACATGTCTGTTGGGTGGAGGTAAACCATAATCAATGTGCTCCCATTGTGGGTTCTGCTCTCTTACATTGCGTGCATACGTCGGTTTCAGCAGGAAACGTTTCCACCTGAATATATTTCATTAAAAAAAAAGTTCTGGTTGTAAAACTACATTTTAACCCGTTTCGACCTATCAGGGCTTGTTCTATCCATGTAACACAGAATCATGCCGCTGTATTGTGTCCGAAGAAAGTTGGATCAACAAGCTATTAAGTACGCACTCCCATTTCTCATGAACCGTCTTCGAGGCTGTATATAAGTCCATATCGGTAATATCGACCTAATGAGAAATTTTATCATTAGACTTCATGTAAAACATATCAGAGCATCAAAGAAATGATACTTTAGCGAGGTGAAAAGCAAGTGTATGCTTCTGTATGAGTACTCATTCCTCAAGTCTTCGAGGTCCTCAAGGGTGATGTGAATCGACCTGCTGCCTGTCACAGCTGTCACATTAATGTTACAATAAAAGAACGTCCATACATCTCTGAATTGCAACGACGCCTACTGACCGTCCTATTTTAAAGTTAGAAAATCCATCTCGTTTTATTTACATTATAGTAAGTGGAGAAACTGTTTGGACAGTCACATCTTTGTCATTTTCCGAAACTTTTCATTGTCATAATCTTAACAACATTTACACGTCGTCATATCAGTGCGCAATTTTCAAACCGTTACTATTACACTCATGCAACCCTTTCGCAGTTACAGAACAATTATTCTCTCACTTCTTAAAACGCAATTTTTATTCGAAACTGCAATGCATTACACGGTGGAGTCTGTGTTTTGTGTCATATTCGAGACGTAGCAATGACATCAACAGCATTCTCGTATTGTGCAGCACAGTACCGGCACTGTAACGTAGACAGACATTCTATTAAGAAGTTATTCCCAACTCAAGAATTGGCAGTCAGTCACGCTTGTTTTCGGATTTCAGTACAAACGATTTATCTGATCGATAGTCTTATCCATCAAGTGGCAGCACTTTAGCGATGGTCGAACGTTAGTGTACTCCTGTACATTAAGTGTTGTTTGTCAAGTAGCTTTATCTATGGAGAGAGGAAAGCGCCTGGTACCTACACCGTGATAATATCTGTAGATCTCCAACAGATCTGTGCAATACTGCCTGGCGCATTTTACTTTAAAACAGGATCTGAGGACTGTATGTTTGTGTTCAGTCGCCATTGCTACTGTGTGTTCTGTAAACTTTGGTGATAATGTTTCGCGAAAGGTACGTCTACACACCCAGGCACGTCGTGGGTGTCGGTGTGTGGCCATAATGGTGGTGTCTGTTTATATGATGAATAACACAGTAGTGTGCCACCCAGATCTAAAAGCGAGGCAGGGTTAACACCTTGGGAATACTTCTGTGTTAGCGTCTGTTGAGTGAGGTCGTATGCTACAATGTACTGCAAGCCTCAGATACGTGTCACAACTTTACTGCAGTGAGTGGGCGAGGGTGGAGACGGTATTGCTGTGCAAGGGTTGCAGCAGGCGTTAGGCAGTAGCTGAGGGGGGCCCTGCACACAGCACAATACGAGGCCGTACAGATACTCAGTGCAAAATGATGTAGCTGGCTGTGGTACGGGTGCACTACCTATAGAGTATGATAGGAGACGGACAACTGTCTACACATCCACTTGATGACGTGGTGCTGACTCGTAGGTAAATGCAGCCTCTGTGTAGCAGTGCATTGTGCAGTCTGGAGTAGTCGAGCACTGGAGTCTGTCAGCAGTTCGACATTAGCTGTGGAGGACGGCAGACTGTGGCACAACATCACAGGGTCTCAACCTGCGCAGATCACTTGCCATGTGGAACGGTGGGGGTGGGACTTTGCGGCAGTGACGTGGATCTACTCCGACACATGGAGACTGCAGAAGCCTGGCCCCCTGTCTGATATGGAAAAGAACTCCCCACTCCCACTTTCATCGATGTGGTATTTGTTACTCACTTTTAATGTTAGGACAAGCGGTCTAGTTCTGATAACTAGTGCACTTCACTTCACTTCATTTTCGAAAGAGCATAAGGGAATTTAAGACCAGTCTAAATTTACAATAAGTGGATTTGAATTTTCCTACTATTTAAAACATAGGAGTACTGGACTCTTGGGTTTTGAACATAGTGTAACTGGTGTGGTTTGAACTGTGATACCAGAGTGGCTGTTGCATAAATTTTGAAAGTTGTGATAGCAACGTTTTTAAACTAAGAGCTTTCTGTTTCTGTTTCGGAAATGGTAAAAAACAAAGATTGTACCTCTAAATGTAGTTGCATGTGTAGAACTAAAAATTGAGTAATATTAATATCAGCAATATTCATGAGTGTATATATATATATCTTGTAATCTGACCTGTTCCACATCATATCGATAAAATAATCGGAAAAATGATCTACAGAAAACGACATAACTAAAACTAAACTAAAACTGAATTCCCTATTTTTGAACTAAATTGAATTTAAACTGAATTGAAACTAAACAGAACTGAATTAGAATTGAATTGAAGTTAAACAGGATTTTAAGTGAATTGAATTCTAATTGAAATGAGCTGAAATCGAATTTAACTTAATTGAATTTGAGGATTGAAATGAAATAATAATTTCACATCAGCAGGACAATATCCCTTTTCGAATTTTAAAAATTTGCCACCAGTTTGTACTTAGGACAACGGCCTTACTCCCACAGTGATTAATTGGTGTGTGTGTGTGTGGGGGGGGGGGACAACCCTCATTATTTTGTATTTCCTTCCATTTTATATGTACAGCAGTTGGCCTTTTTTCAGAGAGTAGGAGGGCAGGTGACCTTGGGAGGCAATACAAATGGTTCAAATGGTTCTGAGCACTATGGGACTTAACTGTTGAGGTCATCAGTCCCCTAGAACTTAGAACTACTTAAACCTAACTAACCTAAGGACGTCACACACATCCATGCCCGAGGCAGGATTCGAACTTGCTACCGTAGCGGTCGCGCGGTTCCGGACTGTAGCGCCTAGAACCGCTCGGCCACTCTGGCCAGCGGAGGCAATACACTTTGATCAAGAACAATAGAAGGAGGAGTTGGCAGGACATAAAGAACAACATAACAGATCAAAGGGGGTTTGTAATAGCTTTTTGTTCCTGTACAGTAGGGGGATTAGAGAACAACAGGGAGATTAGAGAAGAATAGTCATTAGTTCTAGAAAAATTTGGGGGGGGGGGGTGAGGGCATTTTCTATTCTTAATCCACAAAATCTACCTACTAACATTCAGGATGAGCTTTAGAGATAGAAGAACGAAAGGCAGGAGCAACCTAGTTCTAGAATTAAGGGGACTGTGGTGTTGAACAAAGGCCTTACACAGTGTATGTATGGTCAGGCAGTCATTTAAAAGGGAACGCTGTATATTGAGCAGTGGATCAAAATGGTGAATAGATGTTGTTACGACTTGGACATGCTTAGTTATTATTAATAAACTGAGAATGTTCAATGTGTTAGCTATGCAGAAGTATATAGCATGATATGATAGGCTACTCTGAGGAAATGAAACTTTTGAAAAATTATTATTTAAATAAGTAAAAGGATAATGACTTATTCAGAATTACATACATATGAATGTGTGAGAACATACCTAAAAATTACACGGAAATACTGAGTATTGAAGAGTCTGTAGCGGGACTTTGAATTTCACCGCGCTGCACTCGTTCCCTCAGACATGAATTGTGCCGTCGCAGCGGTATGAGCACTCGACGGCAGAAAAAATACTAAAATTGTAACTCTTTTTTGTTTTTCTATCCGTTTCTTTATTGTCTCTCGAGAGCGGAAGCTTAATGCTGACGTGATCTGATGCTGACGTAAAAAACGTAATAGCTAGTCTTGATCTGATTTTAATGTGTGGACATATTGAGGAAGTTGTTATGAAATTTGGTGGAGGGAAGCAACGTAAAATAAATTGTATTTAATATCAGGACGGTTTTGTGTACATTATAAATTCCTGGACAATGCAACTTATTACAAGATTTCGGAGCAGGCTTTTCACGCAGAAATGAAGTAGGAGATTTTCGAAGACCTGGAAGCCGCACGAAACAAGAAGACATGATAACACGGTAAAGAATTAACTCTAAGCTACGCCATTTCCCCCTGTCAGTTACATTTTGTTACTCTCTATTCGTCTTCAATAATTTTTGTAGTGGAAATTGGTTTAACTTTTGCTCAGAAACGCCACAAGGACCATCCCAACAATAGCTTTTCCGAATCACGAAGTCCGATAGCTTTTCTGTAACACGAAGTCCGATTTGCTTTTCATTCTTTCCCTTTTTCACGGTAATTTACGATTTTAAAACCCCCTTTTTATTCACCATTTCTTTTCTTCTCTTTTTCTTTTTTATTATCCATTACAAGTGGCGACCGTGACAGGACGCAATTTTCGGATGTGTCGTTTTTGAGCAAATTTGAAACTTTAATTTGTATTTCTTCCCAACAGAGAATAACCAAAAATCCTGAAATTCAAAAGGTAACTAAAAGAATAGTGGAAATTAGTGAAGTTCGGTGGCAGGAGGAACAAGACATCTGGTCAGGTGACTACAGGGTTATAAGCACAAAATGAAATATGGGTAATGCAGGAGTAGGTTTAATAATGAATAGGAAAATAGGAATACGGGTAAGATACTACAAACGGCATAGTGAACGCATTATTGTGGCCAAGATAGATACGAAGCCCACACCTACTACAGTAGTACAAGTTTATATGCCAACTAGTTCTGCAGATGACGAAGAAATTAAAGAACTGTATGATGAAATAAAAGAAATTATTCAGATAGTGAAGGGAGACGAAAATTTAATAGTCATGGGTGACTGGAATTCGAGTGTAGGAAAAGGGAGAGAAGGAAACGTAGTAGGTGAATATGGTTTGGGGCTAAGAAATGAAAGAGGAAGCCGCCTGGTAGAATTTTACACACAGCACAACTTAATCATAGCTAACACTTGGTTTATGAACCATGAAAGAAGGTTGCATACATGGAAGAAATCTGGAGATACTAAAAGGTATCAGATAGATTATATAATGGTAAGACAGAAATTTAGGAACCGGGTTTTAAATTGTAAGACATTTCCAGGGGCAGATGTGGACTCTGACCACAATCTATTGGTTATGACCTGTAGATTAAAACTTAAGAAACTGCAAAAAGGTGGGAATTTAAGGAGATGGGACGTGGATAAACTAAAAGAACCAGAGGTTGTATAGAGTTTCAGGGAGAGCATAAGGGAGCGATTGACAGGAATGGGGGAAAGAAATACAGTAGAAGAAGAATGGGTAGCTTTGAGGGATGAAGGAGTGAAGGCAGCAGAGGATCAAGTAGGTAAAAAGACGAGGGCTAGTAGAAATCCTTGGGTAACAGAAGAAATACTGAATTTAATTGATGAAAGGAGAAAATATAAAAATGCAGTAAATGAAGCAGGCAAAAAGGAATACAAACGTCTCAAAAATGAGATCGACAGGAAGTGCAAAATGGCTAAGCAGGGATGGCTAGAGGACAAATGTAAAGATGTAGAGGCTTATCTCACTAGGGGTAAGATAGATACTGCCTACAGGAAAATTAAAGAGACCTTTGGAGAAAAGAGAACCACTTGTATGAATATCAAGAGCCCAGATGGAAACCCAGTTCTAAGCAAAGAAGGGAAAGCAGAAAGGTGGAAGGATTATATAGAGGGTTTATACAAGGGCGATGTACTTGAGGACAATAATATGGAAATGGAAGAGGATGTAGATGAAGATGAAATGAGAGATACGATACTGCGTGAAGAGTTTGACAGAGCACTGAAAAACCTGAGTCGAGACAAGGCCCCCGGAGTAGACAACATTCCATTGGAACTACTGACGGCCTTGGGAGAGCCAGTCCTGACAAAACTCTACCATCTGGTGAGCAAGATGTATGAAACAGGCGAAATACCCTCAGACTTCAAGAAGAATATAATAATTCCAATCCCAAAGAAAGGAGGTGTTGACAGATGAGAAAATTACCGAACTATCAGTTTAATAAGCCACAGCTGCAAAATACTAACACGAATTCTTTACAGACGAATGGAAAAACAAGTAGAAGCCGACCTTTGGGAAGATCAGTTTGGTCTCCGTAGAAATACTGGAACACGTGAAACAATACTGACCTTACAACTTATCTTAGAAGAAAGATTAAGGAAAGACAAACCTACGTTTCTAGCATTTGTAGACTTAGAGAAAGCTTTTGACAGTGTTGACTGAAATAATCTCTTTCAAATTCTAAAGGTGGCAGGGGTAAAATACAGGGAGCGAAAGGCTATTTATAATTTGTACAGAAACCAGATGGCAGTTATAAGAGTTGAGGGACATGAAAGGGAAGCAGTGGTTGGGAAGGGAGTAAGACAGGGTTGTAGCCTCTCCCCGATGTTATTCAATCTGTATATTGAGCAAGGAGTAAAGGAAACAAAAGAAAAATTCGGAGTGGGTATTAAAGTCCATGGAGAAGAAATAAAAACTTTGAGGTTCGCCGATGACATTGTAATTCTGAGCAAAACGAGGATAATGGAATGTAGTCGAATTAAGTCGGGTGATGCTGAGGGAATTAGATTAGGAAATAAGACACTTAAGGTTCGACGATGACATTGTATGGAAATGAGACACTTAAAGTAGTGAAGGAGTTTTGCTATTTGGGGAGCAAAATAACTGATGATGGTCGAAGTAGAGAGGATATGAAATGTAGACTGGTAATGGCAAGGAAAGCGTTTCTGAAGAAGAGAAATTTGTTAACATCGAGTATAGATTTAAGTGTCAGGAAGTCATTTCTGAAAGTATTTGTATGGAGTGTAGCCATGTATGAAGGTGAAACATGGATGATAAATAGTTTGGACAAGAAGAGAATAGAAACTTTCGAAATGTGGTGCTACAGAAGAATGCTGAAGATTAGATCGGTAGATCACATAACTAATGAGGAAGTATTGAATAGGATTGGGGAGAAGAGAAGTTTGTGGCACAACTTGACTAGAAGAAGGTATCAGTTGGTAGGACAGCTTTCGAAATGTGCTACAAAAGAATGCTGAAGATTAGATGGGTAGATCACATAACTAATGAGGAAGTATTGAATAGGATTTGGGAGAAGAGAAGTTTGTGGCACAACTTGACTAGAAGAAGGGATCGGTTGGTAGGACATGTTCTGAGGCATCAAGGGATTACCAATTTAGTAATGGATGGAAGCGTGGAGGGTAAAAATCGTAGAGGGAGAAAACGAGATGAGTACACTAAGCAGATTCAGAAGGATGTAGTTTGCAGTAGGTACTGGGAGATGAAGAAGCTTGCACAGGATAGAGTAGCAGGGAGAGCTGCATCAAACCAGTCTCAGGACTGAAGACAACAACAACAACAAAACAACTAAAAGACCAACTTTATAGTACCTAAGGAAATGATCATACAACAATATTGTAAAGAATTTTTGTAACTAATTCAATCTGTTTTTCTTTGCATGGCATATGTTGATGCACAACTGTTATTTTGAGAAATTTTGGTGATTATCCGATGGAGATGTATTAAGAAAATTCATATTTTGACGAATACGATTTACGCAGAAGTGATTGACCAGCCGCTGCAGCACAGAAAAGTTAATGGTGAGTCACACAATTATGTTTCATTCAAACATTCAATGGCCAACTGCAGAATCCATTTTGCCCTTTCCACACATCCTGTAGTATTCTTCTAGATTTTTCCAAAATTATCTGTCTTTATTGTAGTTTGTCGTAATTATAGTATTGTTGTAGCTGCATATGAAGATCGTGAATCTGACCGCCAAACAGTCATTTGTTACGAAAAATTTTGTCCGCCCTGCTGCATCTTTCTCAACCATTGTTTGCAATAGACCAATCATTTACATTGACGAGAAAATATTTCAACCTAAATTTGAGTCAAATCTTTATTATTCCCTTTTTGACTTACTATTATACATCCTATTACAATGGAACGCGGTAAGGTAGAGATAGTTTCGGTAGATGAGTTAAGTGAAGTAGATTCATCGTTCAACCAACAAGAAAGTCCGCGTTTCCCTCCATGGACGAGTTCACAGATCAATGCAATGATTTTGCCTCAAACTCGCAACATTTGTGATAATGCACAGATGGCGACTTTAAATGACGAAATGTGGAATGGACCCGAGACTAGACCGTCAGCGCCATTGTTACCATCAATGTCAGAACCGAATATGAGACAAATTCAGCAATGTGACACAAATCGAACACAGGAAACTGACAAACTGGACCGACTATTAGAGTTATTTGCAGACATGAAACGAGACGTTAGTCAGAAAATTGACGCAAAACTGGACGCACTTGGTCAGGACTTTAAACGAAGGCTAGATAAAAGCGACGATAAATTTGATGTATTAAACCGTTCTATGACCGAAAATTTTGAACGAACCACAAAACAGATGACAGAATTAAATAACACCACTCAACAGCTCAGCCAGCGATTTGAGACATTGTCCTACCGAGTCACTAAACAGGAAGAAACTTTTGTTACATTCACACATGAAACGAAAAACAATATCACCCGATGCGAGAATCAGTTAACTCAAATAGTTAATGTGCAGCAGGAAGTGAACACCCGTGTGGAAGAGTTAGCTCAAGCCTAGACTTCAGCTAGATCCACTCAAGAAAAGCTGACTGAAGAAGTGGGAAATATTATCCAACAGCTCATAATGGTAGTTCTTGAACAGACTCACCTCAAAGAAAAGATAGAAAAATTAGAAGACCGAGCGGACCTCGCGTCACCTAACAACGACACCAACATGGCCGAAAGAATTGTACATGAATGTAAATTGTGTGACGACTCTCTGGACAAAAAACTTGAAACAATTACACAGGACATACTTAAAAAAAAAGACACATGTTAAAGACGAGACAAAAAACATAGAAGAAGAAGTGACAAAATTACGAGACAATGTTGTGCCGTGTTTGGCGATTGGTGCAAACGCATCGTCAGGGAACGGCAAAACACTAAAACCGTGGCTAATGACACAGACAGAACACCTATTGTGGAATCACCTATTTCAAATCAAAACTACAATGTGCCGCTTTCTTTTCCACAAAACGAGCAATATTACGGTACAACACCTAGAGTAGCAAGTGACACAAACCACATCAATACAGTCATGCCAACCGGCATGGCCGATGACAAATTTGTAAGACATGGGTATTTCCAGACATTTTACAGTGAGGACAAGCACAAAGTCCACCCTATTGTGTTTATTAGATCATTTGAAGATGTTTTTCCACGTAGTTGGTCAGAAGTCGATAAAATCAGATGAGTCACCAATCTCATGAGAGGACGAGCAGCTAAGTGGGGTGCCGCTGTGAAACGGCGGTGCCTTACGTTTGAACAGTTCGAACAAGCCTTCTTGGACGAATTATAAGGATAGAAGTGTGCAACCCCGAGACCTATGACCCTAAAAAGAGACATTAAGGCAATACTTTGAGAGGTACCTAGACAAGACACTGTACTGGCCCAAACTAGCCGACTTGATAGCGATAATTGACACTTTAAAGAGCCACTTGCCCTTTCCATACCGAGACAGATTAATAGAAGTACCGGAGAATGACATTAAGACTTTCTTAAACTTCTTGGATCAAGTGGACGTAGTTTACAGAGGCGATTCACGCCATTCAAATGTTACTCATATTACTAACCAAAATCAGCACCCACTCCAAAGGAACCGTAATGACGGTGGTTGGTGGAACCATCCGTCCGCGCCGCGACACAATACGATGCCTGCGCGCGAAACATATTCAAATGGAAACGTGTATGACGGTAGGAACAACCGCAGAAATTCGTGGAATAATAATAACAACAATAATTATCACCCATATCAAAATGGTAACTACAAGCAAAATGAAAATCACAGACAGTACAACAACAACAACAGCAATAGGAGACGTGAGAGTAACCGGTACAACCCAGGCTACTTTGGCAGGAACATGACATATAACAGACATAATTACCACCAAAACAACAGCAATCCCAACAATCACCGACAGAATATGTGGAACACACAACATTCACGCATCACAAATCATAACCCTCCACGGAATCCGCCGCCGTTCCCCAGTACAGTTATGCACTCCCCGCCACGAAGTAGCAATAACAATTGTGGCGCGCCATCAGCTGACGCGTGGGCGCCAACCAGCCGGAATGTAAACATAGTGGAGCTGGTAAATGAACCTGGCCAAACACAGCAGACGACGGAAAACAGTCGACGACCGAGCTAAGCGCTCGTGCTTCGGTCGTGAGGGGTTGTAAGAGCGCAACGGCTGAGACGGTTTGTTTCCTCAGGTACGTCGACAAAATGACAGCAGAACAGGAATTAACAAACCTATCAGGTTGATGACCTTGTTCTTTTGCATTCACATCCCAAGTCTACAAAATTAAAACAACTGAACAGAAAATGGCAGCTATTATATTCAGGTCCTTTCAGAATAGCAAGCATACCTCACCCAGGTTGTTACTCCCTAGTATACCCGTTATCTCACAGGCCGAGGGGGCTGCATCCCCACAGACATTTGAAACCCTTTATGCACTAAAACAACATAACATAATGATAACTAAGTTGAACATGAGCAAGTTGGTGTGAAAACGTGATCGTAAATATTTGTATTGAATACACGAACATTAAGTTATACAGCCTAAGAACACAAACGTTAATTTACGGAAATTATATAGTGCAGTTACACTTGTACACATAATTATGAAGAGAATGTTAACTCATGTGAGTACACTTACTGAATGAGAAAATATATTCATATAGGAATGAGGTCTATGCAGGTTACATTTGTTGTTAATTGTAAATAAATCATAAGGTGAATCAACAATTAGTTAGTTATTTCAAGGCACTCTAATGACAGGAGATAATAGCTATTGAGATCAGTAATGACATAGGTATGTAGCAGAATGAATGAGGATGTAAGAATGACTGAGTTAATATTTAAGTTAATATAAGAAGGTAAGTTACTTTGAAGTAGTTGATGGAGACAGATTATTTGAGGAAAATATTATTGGAGTTTTATGAGAATGGAAATGCCAAATGGCCCCACGTAAGTGATATATTAATGTCTGATGAGGAAAATATATATATATATATATATATATATATATATATATATATATATATATATATATATATATATATATATATATAATGATGAATAAGAGAAATATGTGAGTAAGGAATGAGTGAGAATGTTTTGGTAATATAGAGAAATGAATAAACAGTCTATATTTTTAAGATTACATAAGAATTTCAGTTGAAAGAAAACATTTGTTATGAGTTAGAACACGTGAGTACCAGACGTTAAATGTGAATTTATTTTCAGTGCCTTTGAAAATGAACGAATCCAAGAAAAGCAGAGTGAACATAATGATGATTACAGCTGTGGAAAGAAGTGTAATTAGAATGTAACTTGGAAACACATTAGCTTTAATTCATTTCAGAAGTGTAACTTAGTAACCTTTCGTTAAGTTTTGTTAAGCCATTGTGTGGAAGGAAACATTTATATTTCGTGTTCAGACAGGAGAATGATATTTTAAGGAACTTAAGTTGAAATATAGTTTTTACACAGCCCTCATATGAATACATTTGTATAATTTTTTTTTACGAAAGTAAAATTTAGTGCCATGATAGCCTTTATTATACTTACACACAACAGAAAGCCATGAGGAAGCAAAAGATGGGAGAGTTATTAAGGCCGTTTTTGCGGCTCGTACAACACCTCCACTTAAGCGAACAGACAGCAAAATTACATCTACGTTGAAGACAACATTAGATTTTTTCAGGTAATGCAAGGTAAGTGCAAAGGAGCCGTGACCACTCGTGCAACCAACGTCGAGCAACGGACGCTGAGAAAGAGACATTTTACTGTCAATTATAATACTATGTTCTTTATTTATGTTTTATAGAAAGAAATGATATATATGCACAAAATACATTATGTTTAACCTTCATTAAAGTAGAAGAAAGTTCATGGTTGAACTCTTGAGAGGAAATTTTATATGTTATTATATAATACACATTATGAGAGAGACAATTTCTGTGAGATATATTTTCCATTTGTATAGACGGTATCCACAAGAAGTGGAGATATCGAGGAAGTACTGAGCAGCTATGTGATTTATTCATGCAAGGATTTGTTAATGTATAATACACTTAATCATATGAACAGTCAGAACACAAACAGAGAATCTGTCATGATTTTACACTACACAGACTTGACGTAAGGACACTTACATTTACCCATGATTTGGTAAATGGTAAGCACCTCCTTTCACACACCCCTTGACGGTGGTGCAAACGTTATAAGGTATTATGTTCTCTTTTATGTAGTAGCTGTAGAATTTGTTAGTTTATAGGTAGAGAATAGTTTCTCCCATTCTATCTTTTTTTATTTCTCTATTATCCTACCACCTCCTGCAGCTGGGTATTGTTTGTTTATGGAATGTAAGAATATATTGTGTGACAGTAAACTCTCAGGTATGAGTAAAAAGACATGAATATTGATAGCATTACAAGCCTGGTCAACCACTAGCCAAGATATGGAATCAAAATAAATAAATAAATAATAAATGAAGGAAAGCCCGTGCTTTAAATATTAAGTTCTGATATCCTTTGGCACGCCCACACCTGAATAAAACAAAATTAATACCCCAACAAAAGAAAGCCAATGGGACTTAGTATAATTTTTTAGTGTAAATTTTTCACATGCATATTCTTGTAAATTTATATGTATTTGTATCTGTTAAAACCTTGCATATTGTCAACATATTTTGAAATGTGACCACGAAATGTAAGCTTTCATAATTAACGATATAAACATGCTTGTACAAAGTGAACTGTTAAAATGTAAAAATGGCAAAAAAGTGTTGCAAACTGTGTTAAACTGTGAACGTTATAAACGACGAATTTTGTGTTATTTGTGAAACTTATGGTGCATAAACCAAATAACTGTTTGTAAATCGATATAAACTGCAATTTACTTCGACGATAATGAGGACTTTCACACTGCAAATGAACGTTTGTTGGCAAGTGTAAACAACGTGATGAAACACCTACCTTTGCGAACATCGACGCCGTTGTTCCTGGCCGGCCTTCAGATGCTTTGGAGACAATAAACTCAGCACCTGTCGTTGGCGATGTGGAGGCTAAAAACTACATCGACCATATATGCCCCGGGAACAATAGTCATGAAAACGCACAAGGACTTGGAATGTTGTGTCGTAACTGAAGACATGGACATTGCTTCAGATCACGCACACGCTCAATCTTATGGTGTCTCCGGACTTAACACGCCATTTATGCTGGAATAACAACTTGTAATGAACACTATGTAAAAGTGAATACTGTGCAAGACTGTCATAACACAGCGATTTTGAAACTGCCGCATGCGAAATTCAATGATGCTATTTCGCATGCGCAAAGACTACATGCTGCCAGAGATGCATTGGGAAACCAACGCTGGAAGCGCACAACATTAACTGCACTGGCGAGCAGCTTGCTCAATCACACACTATGTAAATATATGTATATTAATTTTGTAAAAGGGATCCAAACTGTAATAATTGTATTTAGTATGTAGGTTTAGAAAGTAAGTGTTGACAAAGATTATCCTCTATGGATGCACGTGGTCTTTCCTATGAAAATATGCATATGTTGACTTTTAGGTATATCTATCATATTGTTTGCTAGCCTGCCACGCTAAAACATTTAGCGTGACAGTCGAGGGGGCGATGTAGCGGGACTTTGAATTTCGCCGCGCTGCACTCGTTCCCTCAGACATGAATTGTGCCGTCGCAGCGGTATGAGCGCTCGACGGCAGAGAAAATACTAAAATTGTAACTCTTTTTTGTTTTTCTATCCGTTTCTTTATTGTCTCTCGAGAGTGGAAGCTTAATGCTGACGTGATCTGATGCTGACGTAAAAAACTTAATAGCTAGTCTTGATCTGATTTCAATGTGTAGACATATTGAGGAAGTTGTTATGAATTTGGAGGAGGGATCCAACGTAAAATAAATTGCATTTAATATCAAGAAGGTTTTGTTAGAAATTCCTGGACAATGAAACTTATTGCAAGATTTCGGAGCAGACTTTTCACGCATAAATGAAGTAGGAGATTTTCGAAGACCTGGACGCCGCACGAAACTAGAAGACTTGTTAACATGGTAAAGAATTAACTCTAAGCTACGCCATTTCCCCCTGTCAGTTACATTTTGTTATTCTCTGTTCGTCTTCAATAATTTTTGTAGTGGAAATTGGTTTAACGTTTGCTTAAAAACTCCACAAGGACCATCCCAACAATAGCTTTTCCGAATCACGAAGTCCGATAGCTTTTCTGTAACACGAAGTCCGATTTGCTTTTCATTCTTTCCCTTTTTCACGGTAATTTACGATTTTAAAACGCCCTTTTTATTCACCATTTCTTTTCTTATCTTTTTCTTTTTTATTAACCACTACAAGTCGAGTCCACAATCATGAGAGTATAAGCAGCAACCATTTCCGTTGGGAAGTGACTAGCATGGCTACACATGAGAAAAACATTGTGTGTCAACCTAAAATAAACTAAATGCATTGCTTACAGGAATAAGGAAAATAAAAAATTAGACTTGTATAAGAAAGAATTGAAGAACATCTTAATATCACAACATAGGATTTCAGAATTCCTCTGTGCCTGCATTGGATAGTATGTCAAGTCCAAAAGTGGTAGAAACGAGTTAATTCCGTAAATACGTCCCAGGCACTTAACTTCATGTCTGGGAACATTGTGTCAACTTGTACTGGTATCTCTCGCTGAGCTGTGTAACAGTGTATAGTGGCTTGTGTTCGAAAAAGTGAACGTTAAGATAAGGAGCTCGTTCAAATCACGTTGCAATGCAGAACCAGGTAAGTCTTCATTTTTTGCTTATTTCGTCACCTGTTGGAACTTTAGTAAATAGCTGCCTACCTACATATAAACCTTGGTATACCCATTGCAGCAAATATTAACTAAAAACAGGGATCATCAGTCAGTGGCCGAGCGGTTCTACGCGCTTCAGTCTGTAACCGTGCGACCGCTATGGTCGCAGGTTCGAATTCTGCCTCGGCCATGGATGTGTGTGACGTCCTTAGGTTAGTTAGGTTTAAATAGTTCTAAGTTCTAGGGGAATGATGCCCTCAGATGTTAAGTCCCATAGTGCTCAGAGCCATATGAACCAATCAGTGGCCACCGCGCACCGAATTTCAAGTGCCAAGACCATTCACTTTCGCTTTTCGAAACAAACAATGTGTATAATAGTCTTAGCAATAATGTTTTCTACAAATTAACAAACAGTTCTTATATCCTCGAAAGTAAAGAATTTCATGACTTTTTTTCCAGGTCCAAAACATCCAGCCATGCAGCAGTCGCAGACGAACTGATGATAGTGTCAGCCCGATAATTTCGAAGAAAAAGAGACAACTATGGCACCTTATCATCAGCGAATCTGACGATGACGTGAGTGATGATTTGCCATCGAACTATCTTATGAAAAAAGGGCCTGGTCAAAAAAATGGCTCTGAGCACTAAGGGACTTAACATCTGAGGTCATCAGTCCCCCTAGAACTTAGAACTACTTAAACTTAACTAACCTAAGGACGTCAGACTCATCCACGCCCGAGGCAAGGTTCGAACCTGCGACCGTAGCGATCGTGCGGTTCCAGACTGAAGCGCCTAGAACTGCTCGGCTACAACGGCCGGTAAAAAAGGGTCTATCAGGAAGAGAGGGCTGAAGGGGAAGACACTGCAGAAAAGAGGTACTCGTAAAATTCTTCGAATTTTGCGGTGGGAGTATGAGATGAAGGGAGGCAGAAACAAAACTAACCCCGACAGAGAACCGAAACCTTCACCCTCGTGCAGGAACAAATGTTCAGAAAAATTTGCAGTTGCAAGAATAGAGGGGAATGGGGGATTTCAACCGATGATTATCGTACATGCCGAACGTCATAGGACTGAGATCCAGACAGAACGACATTCAGGACAGTAGAACGCTGTTGCATGGCAGTTACAGTCTCGTACACTGCACTGTTTAATGACGAAAGAATAGAGTACTGCTGTTGAAATGTTGTTTCTTGAGTGTATTTTGTGCAACCAAGAGATTTGTGGAAACGGGAATACAGTTACAAGAGAGAGAGAGAGAGAGAGAAAGAGAGAGAGAGAGAGGGAGAGAAAGAGAGAGAGCAGTTCTGTCTGCAGTAAGTCGAACAGTCATGCGAGTTGGTGATCGGTTCAAGGGCGAGAAAAGCGAAGCTCTTAGAGACGGTGTCAGAGAATTTCTTAGGAAAGCTCCATCCTACAAGAGTCACTATTCAAGAGGAGACTGTAGCAAAACATTTTGGCCCCGTCTTACGATTACATCCTTACGTGAAGAGTATGCTAAAGAAGAAAGGGGTAATGACAATGAGCCCTAGAGGTTTCTTTTATGAAGAGTTGTGGTGTCCTGCCCTCTCATATCTTATAGGGTGAATGAAGCATGCTGCTTTCTCGGATAGCTATACAAAAACTGAAACAAATCACATTAATGGTTTTTATTACAATAAAGTATACTGACTATACTTAAATTTGGTTTACAATGTCGTATCGCAGTCTATTGGCGACATGCAAATAATCAATGTATTTCGCTATTTAGAATGTCCATGCAAGACAGTTCTACTGTCCGTCCGAGGCTGGCAGCGCGGCGCTTGCATTCTCTTCGGCTAGAGGCCTCTCCTGTCGTGGTGCGGTCCTAGTCAGCGAACTATTGGCTAACGTCATCTCACAGTAGTCTCTGCTCTAGCGTCCTTTATCTTCATGCCCGCGCTTTCGTTACGCCGGAACAAGAATTCGGGAGGATGACACTCAGTATCAAAAAACCGGAAGTGGACACATGTGCGACCTGTGACAAAATGGAAATGCTACTGAAACTTGCTCCAGAATGTGGCAACCCTGGGTTAGCATCACGAGGTAGCTGATTCAGCCTACAAAAGTAAAATTGCTAATAAAGAAACTGGGAAGAACAGTAAAGAAAGACAGACCATTACGTTTGATTAGCAGCAATGTCTCCCTACTCCCTTATTAAAAAATTCGATATAATTTTAGAAACGGACGTTATTTACGTACAGTCTCACAGTAAACGGCTGTGGGAAGGAGCTGACACTATTATTTATGGCATGTGGGTGAAGCTGCAAGAGGAGCTAATGAATTGGAATCCTGCTTGTGCAATTCATTCAGGATATCAGACCAGAAGTAAAAACTCATAAAACAGCCACATTGCAATGACGTGCATATTTGCCCTTCTGAAGTCCCCAACCGAGAAAATAATCGATCATAAATTTCGTATGCCTGAAAACACCCAGATGTAGTGTAATTTATCACACAGTTTCATAAAGCGGAAAAGAAAAAAATTCAACAGACCTACAGAACACCGACACGACTGGACACAACTGATTAGACAGATTGGGAAAAAAAGAGAGTATCACTGCCGTCGAAATGCAGAGAAACGATTTTCTTGACTACGCTGCCCTCTTGAGAGCCCAGTTACAAAATGTCACCAAAAACAACGACGATAATCCATTCCAATGGAGGTAGGTCAGATGGGTGCAGTTCAAAAAAAAGACCAGCCGGCAATTATTATTTATAAAACATTACTGGAAGGAGGAGAACCGTTTAAAACTATGAACTTCAGAAGGCGGAGAAAACAGTAAACACTGAAATCTCTTGTGCAGTATTCCGAACTACGTAACATTTCACCTGAGGAAAAGGAAGGTTAGATGCACCTGTCACCTTTTATTTCTCCAGTGTTCCATTATTTTTACCAAAATTTACAAAATTTAGCCATGCTGGGAACATTTACCCTGGTACAGACGATGAAAATGAAGAACCATGAATTCTTCGTTCATAACTATAATTTTGATCACTGTGTTTTTTTCTATATTTGTATACAATAAATGATTATGTTCATGAATGCCTATGCTTCTTCTGTTCTTTATTTAGCATTAAAAATAACCTGCAGAACCACATTTTCCTAAGTTAACATCGGAGCTTAAGTCCAGAGTAAAGGATGTCGTGAGTGCAGAACGGGTCAATACTATAATTTTTGATGCACACTAAATTTAATGTTGAACATCAGTGATTCAAGCTCGTTTTAAACGGAAAACCAATGTTTACTGGTGGAATAGTTAATTTGGGAATACAATAACACTAAAACGGTTCTTCCCACTATTACGGGATTTTGCATAAGTTGTCAGACTTTGAAGTGCGATTTGCGGGAAGTCTACTCTTTGTACTTGACACACTGTCCACTGCAAGCATAGACATTAATTACTGACACTGACACAGGCCTGTCTCTTGTACTACAGATACTAATTAAAGATCACGAATATTTCTGCTATCGCTTCACTGTTGTGCTTGTTACGTTAGAGTACACAGCAGCCTGTAAAGGCGAGCCTGTGCTAGAAGAACCAGGCCTGTGTCAGTGAAGGTGAGTGCATGAAGTGGTGTGAATGGAGTGGTGTCAGCGTTTGTGCACGCGCAGGATGATTCAGCTAAGATGTTCAGCGCAAATATTTGAGGAACCACTCAAAATATGATAATTACTTACACACTCAGGTGAATCCTAAGAAAGTTCTCACTAAAGCCGGTGCAGCCTTAACTGATGAGGACGCTGTGTATCTCGGAAGAATCTACTCAGAAAATACCAAGACCCGCGTTACTGAGTAGAAGCCAGGAATGTTTCTCAGCCACCTACGCATTTATCTCAAAGAGGAGTCATAATAAAATTAGGCAAGCAGCAGCTCGCACAGAAGCCTCCAAGCAACAATGCAGCCCAGGTTCTTAACAGTGAACGAAAAGCGTAGAACGTACCCTCCTTTCATACACTTTACGGTGCTGGAAAAAGTGTATTTTGGGCAAATTAAAGTATTTAGAATTTAATATTGATGCAGCTTGAACACAGGAGCCATTGTTGTCATTTGCGGAAGTTCATGTAGGCATTCGGTAATGTTACGTCCGTTTGGTAGGGGCCTCTTCTTGAACTACAAATTGGGAAAAACTACGAAAAGTGTATTTTAAAACTAATACTTACCATATTCGATTACATATGGACGGAGCAACACACCAACAAAAAGCTGGTGGATGTGGCATCTAAGAATGACCCACCAGTTAATAATAGGGTAGCAGTTCTACTGGCCGAATCTCGGAAAAAAGGTAAACGTCTGGAGCTGAATTTTGAAAATCAGAAAACTGAGATATAAATATCATTAAACAATCATTTCGCTTAAAAATACATGAGTTTAACTTCGAGATAATTGTAAAATTTCTGCATCAGTAAGAACAACAAAAAGAAAATCGCAGAGTAAAGTGATCATAACAACTTCCATTAAACTCATTTGATACTAACAGGCGTTCGGTCGTCTCCTCATAACTTTCCATTTCCTTTCAAATAACAATTTTTTGCACTTTTGCTGAATTGTAAGTCTTATTTGGTACTG
This sequence comes from Schistocerca gregaria, assembly GCF_023897955.1. Taxonomy (NCBI): domain Eukaryota; kingdom Metazoa; phylum Arthropoda; class Insecta; order Orthoptera; family Acrididae; genus Schistocerca; species Schistocerca gregaria. The sequence continues at coordinate 598,848,337 of NC_064924.1, read as the reverse complement.
TCTACCAGAATACCTTTGTGTGTACTACTTATCTCTTCGACGGACGCGGTGGTCTAGCCGTTCTAGGCGCTCAGTTCGGAACCGCGCGACCGCTACGGTCGCAGGTTCGAATCCTGCCTCGGGCATGGATGTGTGTGATGTCCTTACGTTAGTTAGGTTTAAGTAGTTCAAAGTTTTAGGGGACTGATGACCTCAGACGTTTAAGTCCCTAGTGCTCAAAGCCACTTGAACCATTTTGAACCTCCCCCCCCCCCCCCCCCCCCCCAAGCATCTCCAAAACAGCTGCGTGCTGTCCGAACTTCCTGGTAACAAATCTAGCAGCCCGCCTCTGAATTGCTTCGACGTCTTCCTTTAATCCAACATGGCGGGGATTCATACACACTAGCGGTATTCAAGAATAGGTCGCACTAGCGTTCTATATGCAGTCTCCTTTACAGATAAACCTCACGTTCCTAAAAGTCTCGCAAAGAACCGAAGTTGACCATCCGCCTTCCTCACTACAATTCTTAAATGCTCATTCCATTTCATATCGCTTAGCAACGTTACGCCTTGATATTTAATCGACGTGTCTGTTTCAAGCAGCAAACTACTAACGCATTATTCGAAAATTACGCGATTGTTTTTCCTACTCATCTGGCTTAACTTACATTCTTCTACATTTACAGCTAGCTGCCACTCAATAAACCAACCAGAATTCTCAGTTCTAAATTCGTAAATTTTCCGAAAGTATTTATTGGCTTTTGGATACCGAATCGCTGTTAAAAGTGTCTCTTTCAGATTTAGTTACCAGGAGCATTCATTAAATTCGCATGAAAGACACATCTTTGCTTTCACATGTCATTATTTCCGTCATGCGCGCCAGGTCATATGCGTTTTTAGAAAGTGACATGTCGTTATCACTGTACAATATCGAGAGATCAATATGTCGTTATTGTTATTATTATTATTGTTATTATTACTGTTACTTATTATTATTGTTAATTTGTTTTATAATTCAAAAAGTATTGAGATTTAAAGTGCTACGTCGATGTAACTGATACTTCCGTATGTGAAATGTACGAAATGTAAATTTCAATATTAGGTCTGGAAAAAGAACATAGAAACGGATAGGCGTACTCAAAAAGATGAGAAAAACTGTAAACGAAAAAACTAATTTGTGTAAGGGCATCGGGTGTAACATTAATGTGCGATACAGAGGCTACATAAATAGTGTAGCTCGCTTCAAATATGTGACTTGTTGTGTTTCTCTTGAATTTAGACATGTGCTTCATATTTTGACCTTTAGTCAGTAACAAATTCAATAAACTTCTCGCGTAGGAAATCTGCACATTTTAGGATAATATTCATGGAGCCAGCACGTCACCGACCGAAGAAGGTAAAAATTGATTGCGGTAAGAATGTGCTGAAGAAATGTCAATTCAGCTCCACCATCTTAACATGGTTACAGCCATAGTACACCAGATATCTTAAGCGCAAGGTCCTTTTTACGATAAGTAAACAGAGACCAATAGTAGCGCTCTTAGTGGCCTACAGTTAACTTCGAATTCAGGAAAATATGGCTCAATAATCTGTATTCTTGCTTTGCGAAATACGTGCACTAGATGATTATATTTTTCATTTGTGCTTTATGGTGGTTCTGGTAGTAAAACTAATTTGTTTGGAAAACCAAATATTGCAGTTTCGACAGCATCGCTGATAACAAGTGGAAATTATGTTCCTGATTACATTCTTCTTGTGTGTACTGCACTCTTTTAATTGCATTGTAAACATGTTGCTTGATTTTTGTATCATCCGTAATGTACGGTAGGGTAAATATATCATATTATTATTGTTTAATATGAAACAGAAGCTGGTTTTTTCACATGGTATTCTGTGGACTAATGTTTATTTGTTACTGCTTACGAATCGATGTGTAAACTGCTCGATTTAAATGCATTATAAGTATATTGCTAGTAATCTACGTTATTTTCGTTCCCATACATTTAATGGAGACTGCCGAAATTTTATTGACTTCTGCTAAAATGTACTGTTTGTAGTGCCTGTTAATAACGTGTAAAAGCAATTGCGTAACTACTGTCGCACTTTTAGCATTTTCCAGGAAGAACAATATAGCCACTAAGACTACAAAGGATACTCATCTACATCTACATCCATACTCTGCAACTGATTGTGTAATGCATGGCATCCAGTTGCGAGGAACAGCACCATTCAAAGCAGTATTACATACTCATTCCATGACAAGATATTATGAAGGTGAATGCCAGTACTGTCAAAACCTGCTCAAAATGGTTCAAATGGCTCTAAGCACTATGTGACTTAACATCTGAGGTCATCTGTCCCCTAGACTTAGAACTACTTAAACTTAACTAACCTAAGGACATCATACACATCCATGTCCGAGGCAGGATTCGAACCAGCGACCTTAGCAGCAGCGCGGTTCCGGACTGAAGCGCCTAGAACCGCTCGGCCACAGCCGACATTTAAATCGAGTAGTTTACACACAGATTCGTAAGCAGTAAAAAATACACAAAAGTCCAAAGAACATTATCTGTCGAAATCAGCTGCTGTTTTATATGAAATACTACCAAATATTGAATCATTTACGTCACCCAATATTACGGATGCTAACAGAATTCAGTAAGAATGAGAGTACCATACCTACAATGCAACTCAAAGAGTACAAAAAACACAAAAAATCGTAATCAGAATACAGTGAAACCCACTTCTGTTAACTGTTAAACGAAAAGAAACATTGAAGATTAAAAATCAGCCAATGAAAAAAACGAGACTAGTGACTGATATACTTGTAGCGGTCGAAGTGGCCTGGCAGCGAATCAAGGTCGTGTTACCGGATGTCCCTATATAAGTTCACCCCCGTAGCTGCAAGAGAAGCTATGTCACGGAGCAGGAGTATTTAGGAGGTTTCATGTGCGCAGAAAAGAATGTATGTCGCCAACATATGTCGTTTCCAAAGTCGTGTGACTTTGTGGTACTTACATAGGGAAAGGAACTGTGGCTTCTTTCACGTATTTACGTATTTTGAAATGTGTCTCTAGCAGCAATAATGATTCACCGTTGCTGTTAGTAATAAATTGGAGTTTAAAACAGTATAAACAAGTCTAATACCAAAGTTTTGCTCAAAATGTACACGAGAGTGTTTACCAAGTCACGCGATATTTATTTTTTATGTTAGTGACGTGTGCAGTACGTTATGCTTACTTTAGAGATATTCCTAGTATGTGAATCTCCCGTTTGTGACCCTTTCCTTTTTTATAGAACAGCGGTGAAATCATTAGACTATTTCTGTGAAGGAATACTCAAAACACCATGAGAGAAAAAAAGACGAAACTGCTATATTAGTGTCGTGCAGTTCTCCTTAGAAAGAAAGATACGTGGTAGATTGCACCCTACAAGAATTTACACAACATATACCATGTCGACATCATTGACAACTGTGCTGTCAGCTCTCAATGATGTGGGTGTGAGACACGTTGTGGAATCGCTTATAGGGAGCAATGTGTTTCACACAGCACACAAAACTTTCCAACGAGATTGGTCGATGAGCTTATGGTGTCACAAAGACCTCTCGGAGCTTTTTCGGAGAACTCTTTACATGTCAACGAATTACCGGTGAAAAGTTGCTCCACATAGTTTTAGCGCTGCGGAATGAGAAAACCTAGAGATAGCCAACAAAAATGCCACGAGCAAAGTGGGAATTGGATGCTGAAATAAGTAACAGGTTTGTAGGATCAAATATTTCATTTTTCTAACGACATTTCATGTGGCATGGAGTCGGTCCCACTCTGTGTGACAATATGCGATTGGCTAAGTGCAGGTGTTGGACAAATAAACACCTAATACAAATTCATCGAGTTTGGAACTTCTTTTCTGATTAATCTGGAATGTTCTGATGTTGTTCGTTTTCTCCTTACACTGCAAGATCCCACTGCGTCTTCTAAGTCTCTGTTCGTTCTAGTGCTGTGCTAATCTACATTTATAGTGGATTATACTGACTTTCGAAAACGACAAATTATCAGTGCGTGTGTAATCGCTGAGATATTCGTCGCAACATCTGCTAAGGGTATCTGTAGTAATTATAATCTAGTGTCCAATAGCATACAGTGTCTAAGGAAACTTAGCCTTCTCGAAGGAAAGTTTGATATATACATACGGACAAGGGGACAATAACCAAAAATGTTACCGACAGCGCTGGAATGAAAGAGATGCCTTGGGTTTAGTAGTGAAGTAATTCTTTATTCGAATAATTTATTTAAAAAATTTAAATGTGGTGGACATCAAACAGACAATAGTTTGTACTTAGTAAAGCATATGTTTTCCCTTTTGTTGTTTTACGTGTGTCCAATGTGAACCTACAGGTAATCAAAGCTTTGCAAGCGACTTACTCCTGATGCACATATACAGGGTGTTTCAAAAATGACCGGTATATTTGAAACGGCAATAAAAACTAAACGAGCAGCGATAGAAATACACCGTTTGTTGAAATATGCTTGGGACAACAGTACATTTTCAGGCGGACAAACTTTCGAAATTACAGTAGTTACAATTTTCAACAAGAGATGGCCCTGCAAGTGATGTGAAAGATATAGAAGACAACGCAGTCTGTGGATGCGCCATTCTGTACGTCGTCTTTCTGCTGTAGGAGTGTGCTGTTCACAACGTGCAAGTGTGCTGTGGACAACATGGTTTATTCCTTAGAACAGAGGATTTTTCTGGTGTTGGAATTCCACCGCCTAGAACACAGTGTTGTTGCAACAAGACGAAGTTTTCAACGGAGGTTTAATGTAACCAAAGGACCGAAAAGCGATACAATAAAGGATCTGTTTGAAAAATTTCAACGGACTGGGAACGTGACGGATGAACGTGCTGGAAAGGTAGGGCGACCGCGTATGGCAACCACAGAGGGCAATGCGCAGCTAGTGCAGCAGGTGATCCAACAGCGGCCTCGGGTTTAAGTTCGGCGTGTTGCAGCTGCCGTCCAAATGACGCCAACGTCCACGTATCGTCTCATGCGCCAGAGTTTACACCTCTATCCATACAAAAATTGAAACGCGGCAACCCCTCAGCACCCTGTAGACTGCACCAATACATATCTCACACTTTCATTTGCCGCAGGCCGATTTTTTGCAGTGATGTTCTGTTTAAATGTCTCTAACACTGCCTTGGTATTCATATCCTGAACTAGCCGTTTCCCTTGTGAATGATGTGTCTGTAGTTGCTTCTCCTACGTTTGCTCGAGTAGTTAACGAATACTTTCATGCCTCCACACGTCCTGTAGTTACAGGTCTCACAATTTTCAAATCTCAAATCAAATCCATATTTGGGGATCATATTCTAAACCGTTTTGCTCGCATCAGTATTTATTACTACTGTTGGGAATAAGATGGCTAGCCGGCCGCAGTGGCCGAGCGGTTCTAGGCGCTTCAGTCTGGAACCGCGCGACCTCTACGGTCGCAGGTTCGAATCCTGCCTCGGGCATGGATGTGTGTGATGTCCTTAGGTTTGTTAGGTTTAAGTAGTTCTAAGTTCTAGGGGACTGATCACCTTAGCAGTTAAGTCCCATAGTGCTCAGAGCCATTTTTTTTAAGACGGCTACGTAAGAGCCTCTTTCGTTGTACAGTAAATTTATTGGGACGTCATATGCACAACGAAAGTAAGGAATAAAGTACTTGCTGGTAGCTATATTTCTGAGTCTGGCAGATTTACTTTTATTACTAACATTGAAGACTGCTAACTACTGATCACTTGGTATCTAGTAGAATGGCTGCGTGTCACTAAATCTGTTGGTCAACGTTCGTGAGGTATGCAGAATCTGTGGAGCAGTATATGGAAGTGTTTACAGCCTGTGTTCACATGCGAATTTCAGATCTATTACGAAATTTTGGCCATGATGTCGACTTCAAGCAATGTGCAGTTAACGTCCACGTACCTTCAATAAATAATGAAATTTTACTGTGTGGTTACAAGCAAGAGTCATTTCAGGTGCCACACATCACAGAAGAAAACACAACCCTCAGTGAACTTATTACAAGTGAGAATAACACATGATATACAAGCATTTGAAATCGACTTTTGAGGTCGAAGCTAACAATAAACACTATTGAGTTTATAAAAGACCATAAATCGTACACAAATAGTTAAGATACATGTAATGAACACAGTGCCTGCGAAATCAATTTGGCGGGTGCTGTATGAACAAAATATTCCTGGTACGAAAACGAGGGAAACCAAATTTGGAGTACCAACTAATCTCCACTGACAACTGTCTGTATAACAATCCAATGAATCTATGTATGTACTACCTCGTATTGTAGGATTTTTGTTTATGAGAAACATTACTGAGAAGCGCAGAACCCAGAGTTAACTCAACTATCACATTGCGGCCCTGTAATGAAATTTTATCGATCAGGTCTTCGTTTTATCATGCCGACATTGAAAAGAAAGGTTAGTGGTAAGATCTATGATCCCACGATACTACACTCCTGGAAATGGAAAAAAGAACACATTTACACCGGTGTGTCAGCCCCACCATACTTGCTCCGGACACTGCGAGAGGGCTGTACAAGCAATGATCACACGCACGGCACAGCGGACACACCAGGAACCGCGGTGTTGGCCGTCGAATGGCGCTAGCTGCGCAGCATTTGTGCACCGCCGCCGTCAGTGTCAGCCAGTTTGCCGTGGCATACGGAGCTCCATCGCAGTCTTTAACACTGGTAGCATGCCGCGACAGCGTGGACGTGAACCGTATGTGCAGTTGACGGACTTTGAGCGAGGGTGTATAGTGGGCATGCGGGAGGCCGGGTGGACGTACCGCCGAATTGCTCAACACGTGGGGCGTGAGGTCTCCACAGTACATCGATGTTGTCGCCAGTGGTCGGCGGAAGGTGCATGTGCCCGTCGACCTGGGACCGGACCGCAGCGACGCACGGATGCAAGCCAAGACCGTAGGATCCTACGCAGTGCCGTAGGGGACCGCACCGCCACTTCCCAGCAAATTAGGGACACTGTTGCTCCTGGGGTATCGGCGAGGACCATTCGCAACCGTCTCCATTTAGCTGGGCTACGGTCCCGCACACCATTAGGCCGTCTTCCGCTCACGCCCCAACATCGTGCAGCCCGCCTCCAGTGGTGTCGCGACAGGCGTGAATGGAGGGACGAATGGAGACGTGTCGTCTTCAGCGATGAGAGTCGCTTCTGCCTTGGTGCCAATGATGGTCGTATGCGTGTTTGGCGCCGTGCAGGTGAGCGCCACAATCAGGACTGCATACGACCGAGGCAGACAGGGCCAACACCCGGCATCATGGTGTGGGGAGCGATCTCCTACACTGGCCGTACACCTCTGGTGATCGTCGAGGGGACAGTGAATAGTGCACGGTACATCCAAACCGTCATCGCACCCATCGTTCTACCATTCCTAGACCGGCAAGGGAACTTGCTGTTCCAACAGGACAATGCACGTCTGCATGTATCCCGTGCCACCCAACGTGCTCTAGAAGGTGTAAGTCAACTACCCTGGCCAGCAAGATCTCCGGATCTGTCCCCCATTGAGCATGTTTGGGACTGGATGAAGCGTCGTCTCACGCGGTCTGCACGTCCAGCACGAACGCTGGTCCAACTGAGGCGCCAGGTGGAAATGGCATGGCAAGCCGTTCCACAGGACTACATCCAGCATCTCTACGATCGTCTCCATGGGAGAATAGCAGTCTGCATTCCTGCGAAAGGTGGATATACACTGTACTGGTGCCGACATTGTGCATGCTCTGTTGCCTGTGTCTATGTGCCTATGGTTCTGTCAGTGTGATGATGTGATGTATCTGACCCCAATGTGTCAATAAAGTTTCCCCTTCCTGGGACAATGAATTCACGGTGTTCTTATTTCAATTTCCAGGAGTGTATTATACTAACTCTTTTCGACAAGAAATTTATTCTTTCCCAATCAATAACACCGACACTGACACATTTTTTTTGTTGATAATGTGTGCTTTGACTGCGGAAATGTGTTGCACAGAATCATATCTAGTCCTAGTAGCAGAATGCCAAATTTTGTCCCTGCGTAGTGTGAAGTAGACTAACGAGTAGTGATAATTCATTGGTATTAGCGACTTCAGATACGATTATAAATTTTTCACCTATGTGTATAAATTTTAACAAAAGTAATCGATAGTGAAATCTACAACTAATGATTCGTCTTTCTCTTTTATTACTAATTATGTTGGAGTGAGTATAATAAAAATCTTGATAAGAATGATACTCAGTCCCCTCAGGCAACCTTACGCCAGCAGTGCGTACAAGTGTGAAACCACATTAAATATGTAGAATACTGAAGTTTGTGTCTTAGCACGATATCTAACCAGCACTGTCATACCAGCATCGCATTACTATTTCCGATTGATGATGGCTACATGCAGAGCACCATGGAGGCAAAATACAGGGAGTTGTCCTCGTGTCACAAACCTGAAGCCGATGTCTGCCGTACTTGTTGCTGCACACATTAGCGTCTGTTGGAAACATTTTGATCAAATAAAGGCAGCTTGTTGCATCTATTGGAGTACTAATTGTTCTGATTATATTCCTGAGTACAAAGGAACATGTTTCTTTCGTAACTGGACTCGTTCAAGTGATATTTTCTTTTGCATACATGAATTTTGGTTGAGCTGATTAATTTTACTGCAATGGTATTATTTCTGCCAATCGACTTTATATTTCACATTAATCCTACTCTAGAATCTCTCTGGGTGAATTCTGAGAGACAGAAAGATTGGAAACCGACGAAACATAGCAAATTGTGTTCTCAGTATTTTCGAGAATAGGACATAGATTGAAGATGAGTTCCATCCTTCTATATTAAGCAATCTGCTTGATTGCGAAAACAGCATTGTGAAATTAGTTCTCCTTCTGTTAATTCAAAATGTACAACAAACAAAAAGTTACATTAACGAAGCTAAAAGCGTCGCATTAGCGCATGACATATGAATTTAAGTCCAGACAAAAGTTTGAAAGTGCTTTCCATGCACTGCGTTATTCATGGAAGCAAGGTGACATTTACTATTGAAAGGTCTCTGTTGGATTCCTTTCATGTTAATTTCTTAAATCTGTTGCCATTTACGGCATAAATTCCTCTTCTAAATTTACTGTGGTGTTTCTAACCATCTGGGAGGAGACTGAGAAGTGAAACGTGTTACTTTTACACATAAACAAGAACGATCTGTCACACTACTACACTTTAAAACACAGTTTACATGTAATTCATGTCACACAGTCTCATACGGAACCTACATCCGCTTTCTTTTATGTACTGTATATGATAAGATAGTGTCATCCCCCTTCCCTTCTGTGTCAGCCATAGTGCCAGTAGTGTCAGTGTCGCCCTAACCGCCGTCTGCTTCACGTCTGCTGTGCAGCGAGCTACCTTAATTTAAGTATTAACTGTATTTTCTTACTTGTCACTTCTTCTTCCATGTGTTTTTGCTTTTAGGAAGTTTTAATTGTCGAGTGCTAGTAATAGTGTTCCATAGATTTCGTGTTTGTTTTGAATACAGCCAGAGAGAGTCCGTTTAGTCAAACATAGTGCCAGTAGTGCTAGTGTTTGTTTTGAATACAGTCCAAAGACAGGTAGTGCTGTTTTCATTGTTTTCTATAATAAGTGGCTAGCAATCACAGTTTAGTCAATAATTAGCCGCCTTTAGTGAATTAGCAGTCTAGTTAAAAGTTGATTAAGTCTCTTCAGTAAATTGATTCCTTAGGATGGATAGGATGTGTGACTGCTGTGTACGGAAGCAGGAGGAGCTGGCCACTCTTCGCGAACAGCTGAGCGTGTTGATGGCCGCGATCAGCCGTCTTCAGTCTGCAGCCTCGAAGTGTAGTGGCAGTGGGGAGTCTGGTGCGTCGCAAGGTACACCCCAGGTGTTACATGCTTCACCCACTGTCCCTGCAGTCGAGATATCTTCGCGGGTACCGGGCGCGGATGGGCCAACCTCTCCCCAAGGGGAGTGGCGGGTTCAGCGGCGTTCGCGGCGCACGAGGCGGAGGGTAAATGTGGAGGCTGGCCGTGTGGCATCGCCCGATCTGCCTGTGAATGGACATGTGGCCGCTCCTTCAGCAAGGTCCAAGCAGGCACACGGGGGGAGGGGTTTATTTGTTATTGGGAGCTCCAACGTTAGGCGGGTGATGGAGCCCCTTAGGGAAATAGCGGAAAGGTCGGGGAAGAAGGCCAGTGTCCACTCTGTCTGCTTGCCGGGGGGTCTCATCCGAGATGTGGAGGAGGCCCTACCGGCGTCGATAGAAGGCACTGGGTGCACACGACTGCAGCTTGTTGCTCATGTCGGCACCAATGACTCCTGCCGTCTGGGTTCAGAGGTCATCCTCAGTTCGTACAGGCGGTTGGCGGAATTGGTGAAGGCGGAAAGCCTCGCTCGTGGGGTGGAATCAGAGCTAACTATTTGTAGTATCGTTCCCAGAACCGATCGCAGTCCTCTGGTTTGGAGCCGAGTGGAAGGCTTAAACCAGAGGCTCAGACGATTCTGCGGAGAGCTGGGGTGCAAATTTCTCGACCTCCGCTATCACGTGGAGAAATGTAGGGTCCCCCTGAATAGGTCAGGCGGCACTACACGCCGGAAGCGGCTACAAGGGTAGCGGAGTACGTGTGCACATGGGGGTTTTTTAGGTTAGAGAATTTCCTCCCTAGGCCCGACAAGACGCCTCCTGAGACGCGGCAAGGTAGGAGTAGGGAAAATGCAACAGGGAGTAACAATATTAATGTGCTAATAGTAAACTGCAGGAGCGTCTATAGAAAGGTCCCAGAACTGCTCTCATTAATAAACGGTCTCAACGCCCATATAGTACTAGGGACAGAAAGTTGGCTGAAACCAGACGTAAACAGTAATGAAATCCTAAACTCAGATTGTATACCGCAGAGACAGGCTGGACAGTGAGGGGGGGGGGGGGGCGTGTTTATAGCGATAGGAAGTGCAATAGTATCGAAGGAAATTCACGGAGATCCGAATTGTGAAATGATTTGGGTGAAGGTCACGGTTAAAGCAGGCTCAGACATGGTAATTGGATGTCTGTATAGGCCCCCTGGCACAGCAGCTGTTGTGGCTCAGCACCTGAAGAATAATTTGTAAAATATTTCGAGTACATTTCCCCACCATGTTGTAGTTCTGGGTGGAGATTTTAATTTGCCGAATATAGACTGGAAGACTCAAATGTTCATAACGGGCGGCAGGGAAAAAGAAACAAGTGAAATTTTTTAAAGTGCTTTATCTGAAAACTACCTTGAGCACTTAAACAGAGAACCGACTCGTGGCGATAACATATAAGACCTTCTGGTGACAAACAGACCCGAAATATTTGAATCAGTTAATGCAGAACAGGGAATCAGCGATCATAATGTGGTTACTGCATCGATGATTTCAGCCGTAAATAGAAATATTAAAAAAGGTAGGAAGATTTTTCTGTTTAGCAAAAGTGACAAAAAGTAGATTTCAGAGTACTTGACGGCTCAACACAAAAGTTTTGTCTCAAGTACAGATAGTGTTGAGGAACAGTGGACAAAGTTCAAAACCATCGTACAATTTGCGTTAGATGGAAAAGAGCCACCTTGGTACAACAACCGAGTTAGGAAACTGCCGCGGAAGCAAAGGGAACTTTACAGCAAACATAAACATAGCCAAAGCCTTGCAGACAAACAAAAATTACGCGAAGCGATATGTAGTGTAAGGAGGGCTATGCGAGAGGCGTTCAATGAATTCGAAAGTAAAGTTCTATGTACTGACTTGGCAGAAAATCCTAAGAAATTTTGGTCCTATGTCAAAGCGGTAGGTGGATCAAAACAAAATGTCCAGACACTCTGTGACCAAAATGGTACTGAAACAGAGGATGACAGACTAAAGACCGAAATACTAAATGTCTTCTTCCAAAACTGTTTCACAGAGGAAGACTGCACTGTAGTTCCTTCTCTAGATTGTCGCATAGATGACAAAATGGTAGATATCGAAATAGACGACAGAGGGATAGAGAAACAATTAAAATCGCTCAAAAGAGGAAAGGCCGCTGGACCTTATGGGATACCAGTTCGATTTTACACAGAATACGTGAAGAAACTTGCCCCCCTTCTTGCAGCGGTGTACCGTAGGTCTCTAGAAGAGCGAAGCGCTCCAAAGAATTGGAAAAGGGCACAGGTCATCCCCGATTTCAAGAAGGGACGTCGAACAGATGTGCAGACCTATATCTCTAACGTCGACCAGTTGTAGAATTTTGGAACACGTATTATGTTCGAGTGTAATGACTTTTCTGGAGACTAGAAATCTACTCTGTAGGAATCAGCATGGGTTTCGAAAAAGACGGTCGTGTGAAACCCAGCTCGCGCTATTCGTCCACGAGACTCAGAGGGCCTTAGACACGGGTTCACAGGTAGATGCCGTGTTTCTTGACTTCCGCAAGGCGTTTGACACAGTTCCCCACAGTCGTTTAATGAACAAAGTAAGAACATACCGACTATCAGACCAATTGTGTGATTGGATTGAAGAGTTCCTAGATAACAGAAAGCAGCATGTCATTCTCAATGGAGAGAAGTCTTCCGAAGTAAGAGTGATTTCACGTGTGCCGCAGCGGAGTGTAGTAGGACCGTTGCTATTCACAATATACATAAATGACCTGGTGGATGACATCGGAAGTCCACTGAGGCTTTTTGCAGATGATGCTGTGGTGTATCGAGAGGGTGCAACAATGAAAAATTGTACTGAAATGCAGGATGATCTGCAGCGAATTGACGCATGATGCAGGGAATGGCAATTGAATCTTAATGTAGACAAGTGTAATGTGCTGCGAATACATAGAAAGATAGATCCCTTATCATTTAGCTACAAAATGGCAGGTCAGCAACTGGAAGCAGTTAATTCCATAAATTATATGGGAGTACGCATTAGGAGTGATTTAAAATGGAACGATCATATAAAGTTGATCGTCGGTAAAGCAGATGCCAGACTGAGATTGATTGGAAGAATCCTAAGGAAATGCAATCCGAAAACAAAGGAAGTAGGTTACAGTACGCTTGTTCGCCCACTTCTAGAATACTGCTCAACAGTGTGGGACCGAGCGAGGTGGCGCAGTCGTTAGCACACTGGACTCGCATTCGGGAGGACGACGGCTCAATCCCGTCTCCGGCCATCCTGATTTAGGTTTTCCATGATTTCCCTAAATCGTTTCAGGCAAATGCCGGGATGGTTCCTTTGAGAAGGGCACGGCCGATTTCCTTCCCAATCCTTCCCTAACCCGAGCTTGTGCTCCGTCTCTAATAACCTCGTTGTCGACGGGACGTTAAACACTAACCACCACCACCACCACCAGTGTGGGATCCGTACCAGATAGGGTTGATAGAAGAGATAGAGGAGATCCAACGGAGTGCAGCGCGCTTCGTTACAGGATCATTTAGTTATCGCGAAAGCGTTACGGAGATGATAGATAAGCTCCAGTGGAAGACTCTGCAGGAGAGACGCTCAGGAGCTCGGTACGGGCTTTTGTTAAAGTTTCGAGAACATACCTTCACCGAGGAGTCAAGCAGTATATTGCTCCCTCCTACGTATATCTCGCGAAGAGACCATGAGGATAAAATCAGAGAAATTAGAGCCCACACAGAAGCATACCGACAATCCTTCTTTCCACGAACAATACGAGACTGGAATAGAAGGGAGAACCGATAGAGGTACTCAGGGTACTCTCCGCCACACACCACCAGGTGACTTGCGGAGTATGGATGTAGATGTAGATGTGTGAAAGAATGAATGAGCAAATGTATTTATAGTTGCTTGCTTGATGGTAACAGACAAGCCTGTCTGCTAGAGAACAGTAGGACCAACGTCGGAACAGGTAGCTACGCTTTCTAGTAGCAAAGAGGTTTCTATTCTTAGTATGGTCCTGTCGGTCCCTTGTCATGTTGGTGTAGGGAGCTGCCTCTCTGGTCACTTCCGTTTGTATTTGTGAAGCACGCTCGGTAGGAGCCCCGCAGGTCAGTCTGCCCGCGGCGAGCGTCTGAAGTGGTAAGATCTCCGGTTAAGCGCGTGTTTGCTAAGTCGGTAGGACAATGGATTTCTTAAGTTCAGCCTAGCTGAAAATTTAATCACCTTTATTTATCTAATGTTATCTTAAATTGGAACGTAGTGTAATTCGAGTGTGAAATTCAGAATATCTTCCGGTAGTTTCTTTGTCACTACTTTGTGAGTAAAGTGGAACCACGTGTTGATCAGTAACTCTAACTAAGATCATCAATCTTAAATGCGAATGTGCGTGAGATTATAACGTCTCGTCTTGACAATATTTTTCAATATGGCAACTTTTCTTTATGTTCAACCCACGTGCGGTGTACTTTGTGAGACCAGTACCACGTGCTTATACAATTGTTTCACCCATCAGGTTAATAGTAAGACGATAGAAACCAGTTCGTGGTTTTCTTTTGTAAATTGCGTTTCGAGTAATTTATTTTAATTATCAAAATTATTGTGGAGTTACACTCTTTGTGTAAAGCTAGTTGACCACGTGAAGCATGTGGTGTAATCATCAAAGTAGCCCTCAGCTATTCTTTTCGGGAAGATTTCACAGCGAGTTAGTATGAATTTAGTATACCAGTGTGTGGTAATTTCATGACGGACAGGATTGCGTTACGAACGTAACTTCCTTTGGGTGAAAATTGAATCGGTTGGTTGTCGTTAATTTCCTCTTGCATATGTTTCAACGTTCTTCGTGTGTTATTTTATGAATGCAATGTTGTATGCAGTCTCCCAATCTTGGCTCCACATTTGATGTGTTCCGTAAGATTACAAACTCACATTTTCACAATCCTAAATAAGGCACCAGCTTAGTTATGACTCAAGTTTAATATGCTGAAATTTCAATGATCAATATTAAAATAAATTTCCAAATATAAACTGATTTATTTCTTTTTATTTAAATTCTCTGTTATATATAGTATATATATCACTGGTTGTCGTATGACTATTAAAAGATTATAATTAATGCTAGTCTGGTTGGGAATTTGGTAAGCTAGACTGGGTACCTGGTGAAACAATTGCTCAGTAATGCAAGGTTAACTTCCCGAGACAGCTCACAGCTTTTAACCCACTTTTATGGTCTTGAACATCAGTACCGCTTACACCTCAAAGTAATGCAACAACCTTACACAATTTAAAAATCTGTAAAATTAAGAACAAGATGCAAACGTAACAGTAACGTGAGAATATTTTCGGGCATTCGTTATCAGGGAGCCGATTTCAAACCAACATACTGCGTAAGTCTCTCATTATAGCTGTACTCTTTGTCCATGATTTGTTCAATGAACTTGTGGATTAAATAATATGTCTTCTCCAGGGAACACAATAGCCGAATTACAATATCGAACTATTCCGACCGAAAAAAATTTAAGCATGCATTATCTTTCTCCGGTTTATTTAAAAGTAATGGACCTAAATCTTTTGAAGGAATTCGATAAAATTCAGGATTTGTATACACAGATCACAAGGAGATTTCAGCTATTCCGGATGACAAACGGGGACTTATAGCACATTAAGTCGATGCGCATACAATTTTGTAACATTACTGTAAAACGAATATTACCAGCGAAGAATGAGTTATGTGTAGGAAAATTTCTGTGTGTTTTAACTGTCTTTCCCTGCGACAGTATATACGGGGTGTTACAAAAAGGTACGGCCAAACTTTCAGGAAACATTCCTCACACACAAAGAAAGAAAATACGTTATGTGGAAATGTGTCCGGAAACGCTTACTTTCCATGTTAGAGCTCATTTTATTACTTCTCTTCAAATCACATTAATCATGGAATGGAAACACACAGCAACAGAACTTACCAGCGTGACTTCAAACACTCTGTTACAGGAAATGTTCAAAATGTCCTCCGTTAGCGAGGATACATGCATCCACCCTCCGTCGCATGGAATCCCTGATGCGCTGATGCAGCCCTGGAGGATGGCGCATTGTATCACAGCCGTTGACAATACGAGCACGAAGAGTCTCAACATTTGATACCGGAGTTGCGTACACAAGAGCTTTCAAATGCCCCCATAAATGAAAGTCAAGAGGGTTGAGGTCAGGAGAGCGTGGAAGCCATGAAATTGGTCCTCCTCTACCAATCCATCGGTCACCAACTCTGTAGTTGAGAAGCGTACGAACACTTCGACTGAAATGTGCAGGAGCTCCATCTTGCATGAACCACGTGTTGTGTCGTACTTGTAAAGGCACATGTTCTAGCAGTGCAGGTAGAATCTCCTGTGTGCAATCATGGCGGTGAATCGAGGAAGTACAGCACATACTGACGAAACTAAAATGAGCTCTAACATGGAAATTAAGCGCTTCCGAACACATGTCCACATAACATCTTTTCTTTATTTGTGTGTGAGGAATGTTTCCTGAAAGTTTGGCCGTATCTTTTTGTAACACCCTGTATAGTCCCCTAAAACGGAGTGCCTGATTTACGATTGGTTATATGATCGGAATGCGGCAGCTGACCCAGCGTGGTGTTTGGGCCGTATTATTCCACAATTAAAATGTACCAGGCAAGCGTGATTTATACGACGCGAATATTTGTATATTAATCATGCGTGGCGCTGGAGCGGCTCTCCATCATTACGGTAACGGTGCTCTCGAAAGGAGACGACTGACAGGAAGGGACAAATACAGCACCCGCAGGAGTTGATTGATTTAAAAGCACACAAACACGGCACGCTGACGTTAATACGCGAGAGCTCTCAGCCAACATGCTGCGTCAGTCGTAATAAGAGGTCCCTGTTGGAATGACAGACAGTCTCCAATACAACACCGTGATTGGCGCGAACATGTCATCCGTGGCACAATTCTGCTCCCACTGCGCAAAATAAAGAGCGTGGTAACGGGATCATTAGATCATTTTGAAAGTAAATGTTGTATATACTTTCTTCTGCCATATTTATAAGGAAATCTATGATAAAGCAAATTTAAAAGTACATGGTTATTTAAATTATTAGGCGATGAATTGTCCCCTTAACCTATACCTTACATGAATCACTTACCTCACAAAAATCTTTGTTACTCAAACTACTGCAATACAAAAATGGCTCTGAGCACTATGGGACTCAACTGCTGTGGTCATTAGTCACCTAGAACTTAGAACTACTTAAACCTAACTAACCTAAGGACATCACACACATCCATGCCCGAGGCAGGATTCGAACCTGCGACCGTAGCAACTGCAATACAGAGAGCGCCAATACTGCCAGCTAAATAAAAGAGAACAAACAATGTACTTGTCTTAATAGTGTTCAAAAGTCTCAGTTCATGACATCCAGTCTTAAAAATATCCTTTTTCTGACGGAAACACTTCCAGATCGTCCGCTCTTAAAATTCTGCCATCTCTCTCTCCCCCCAGCCACCACCGCTAGCAGCTTATCTCCAACTGCGCAACGCTACGCGCTGTTCACAACCAACTGCCCAACACTACAATAGAGAATATTCCAACAATGCAAACCAGCCACAGACTGCACACAGCACAGTGATTTTCATACAGGGCGCTACGTGGCGTTACCAACATAAAAACCTAACCAGCCTACTTACATAGCCCCCATGCTCCCCACAAAAATTTACAAATTGTTTTGGACAATGGCCAATACATATTTGTTAAAAAATTTAAATTAACATTAAAAAATATATCAAATGCACATACTTATCGATACAATGTTGGTCAAAAGCAAAAATTTTCTCACAGTCCATTAAATATAGTCCTGATCATTCATCACAGTAGTGATTGTAGTTTTTTTCTCAAAGTCTGAGCAGTAAAAGAAAATGCACATGGAAGTAGTGGATTTCTATGCAGTCTTGAAGAAGTAGTGTTGTCCTTCCATTGGAAAGACAGTTGACATGCAGACAGCTAATGGGACTCAACAGAGCAAACCCACAGCAGAGTCAGTTGAAGTTTTGAAAAATATTGGTAGGTAGGTCATCACAGAACAGACTCACTGTAGTCCTGGTAGAGAGTGTTGTATTGGTTTCCTGCAGCCACCCCATACCCCCCGCGATGGAAGTAATGTACCCCAGCTTTCTGCGTCCAGTGTAAATCGTTAACTAGTGTGAATGTGTTTCAAGTATCTGCGAATAGTATAATTGAGAAGGGACGTGGGAACCAGCCCGGTATTCACGTAGTAGGATGTGGAAAACCGCCTAAAAACCACATCCAGGCTGGCCGGCACACCGGTCATCGTCGTTAATCCGCCGGGCGGATTCGAATCGGGGCGGGCGCGTCTACCCGAGTCTAGGAAGCAGCGTGTTAGGGCTCTCGGCTACCCTGGCGGGTACCATATTTCCTGCTAAATGTACCAACAAAATTAGGTCATTGTATGATACTGAGATGTGCGAAAAACAGCCGCATCATCCACAGCATTTAAATTTATTACATGTTCTCTACTAATTCTAATCGCAACATATTTCGCTGACTGTATCCACCTATGCCGCTGAATGCACCTACACAAATATATCATTATACGCCACAAAGTTCAAGAGATATGACGTCATAAACACTGAGCTAGTGAAAAAATGCCGCATCATGCATGAAGTATTAATACTTTTATTCTTTACTCCTGAGACAGACCCGCCGGCCACTGTTGCCGAACGGTTCTAGGTACTTCAGTCCGGAACCACGAGGCTGCTACTGTCGGAGGTTCGAATCGTGCCTCGGGCATGGCTGTGTGTGAGGTCCTTACGTTCGTGACGTTTAAGGAGTTCTAAGTCTAGGGAACTGACGATCGCAGATGTTAAGTCCCATAGTGCTTAGAGCCATTTGACCAACATAAAGAAATCCCTAACATCTGACAGCACTTTAGACAGATTTCAACTGCTCTTCCGGAGCATCTTCATACAAACTGCTGCTCTACTTGCTTTTACGGAATTGGCAGATTAAAGGGTTGCCATACCCCAGACGTTCCATGAGTAGGTGATGCAGCTTCGTCACCGGTGGCTGAGGGGCAAGTCGCAGATGAAGAAAGTACCATAGCCGGACATCAACGCAGAAACTGAGAAGACGGACCTCGCAAATGCAGCCTGTGTGTCGAACCAGACGGTGTCGCCATGCCACTAATCACATGGCCAACCCCATCAAATGGGCGTCAAAAGCAATGTACTACTCGCATATCTCGCATATGGCAATGAGACCTGTTTTGCGTCTACGGAAGTCCCTCTTTCTTTGGATTTTTTTTTCGTGGTTTAGACTGTTAGATTAACGAAACAAATGAACTCAGTTCTAATTATTATGTGAAATTGCTGCACAAAAAAAAACGCTTTTACGACATAGTGCTGTACAGGACATATAGAAGAGCACTGAAACAGTGATGGCAAAATTTTCTGAGGTATCGATATAACGACAGTTCGGTAAGTGACATCGACGCTGACGACGTCTCGAAAGCAAAAATGATATTTTCAATTTATCAGTTTCAGATGCAACAAAATGAGTGATTTTTGTTTGAAAAAAAAAGTTATGTTTGAAACAAGAAATTATTATTGAATTCGTCCTACGTGAGGCCATCAGTGCTGATTTACACAAAGCTTGCCAAGATATTTGTTTATTTTGTATAATCATGCTTGAGCATTCCTATTGCTTAAGAATTAAAGGAAATTTATAAAGTGGACTCCAATGGGTGAAACTCTTGTGCAACACTGGAATCAGCGGAGGCAGAGACCACCATAGGACACATCTAAGCCGTTTTACTATATAATCCGTAGAAAAGACAGTAAATTTCATACTATTTCCTACTGTATGCTGTACTTCACTACAATTTTTCCTAGGCTTTAAAGTAAATGAAATTGGTTTTCAACGAAAATTCTGAAAGCATTGTTATTGTTCCTCAACATAATTTAAATTTGAAATAATATTGTTAAGTGTTTGTCTTAAGTAATTATTCTCATTAATTTAATTCAAGCCACGCTATAACTTATACGCAGTTCTCACTATAATTAACCGTTTATGACTCAGAAACCTAACGTTAACCAAACACATTGTTGTCAATTTTCTAATGGAAGATTGAAGAACATTCGTAAGAAATAACTTTGGAAATCTAGAAGTCCGTTGAGCTTAAATTTATTCGCTGTATGATAAATCATAAAAAAAATTAAACTCCGTCCGAATAGCCTATGAAGGCCCAGCAGTACCGACCGGCCGCCGTGTCATTCTCAGCCCACATGCGTCACTGGATGTGGATACAGAGGGGCATGTGGTCAGCACACCGCTCTCCCAGCCGTATGTCAGTTTCCGAGACCGGAGCCGCTACTTCTCAATCAAGTAGCTCCTCAGTTTGCCTCACAAGGGCTGAGTGCACCCCGCTTGCCAACAGCTCTCGGCAGACCGGATGGTCACCCATCGAAGTGCTAGCCCAACTCGACAGCGCTTAAGTTCGGTGATCTGACGGGAACCGGTGTTACCACTGCAGAAACGCCGTTGGCTTTATAAATCATACGATGGACATAAATGAATTAATTTCTACAGATCTTAAAAGATAGTAGTAATACACTACTGGCCATTAAAATTCCTACACCAAGAAGATGACGTGCTACAGACGCGATGTTTAACCGACAGGAAGAAGATGCTGTGATATGCAAATGATTAGCTTTTCAGAGCATTCACCCAAGGTTGGCGCCGGTGGCGACACCTACAACGTGCTGAAATAAGGAAAGTTTCCAACCGATTTCTCATACACAAACAGCAGTTGACCAGCGTAGCCTGGTGAAACGTTATTGTGATGCCTCGTGTAAGGAGGAGAAATGCGTACCATCACGTTTCCGACTTTGATAAAGGTCGGATTGTAGCCTATCGCGATTGCGGTTTATCGGCTCTGAGCACTATGGCACTTAACATCTATGGTCATCAGTCCCTAGAACATAGAACTCCTTAAACCTAACTAACCTAAGGACATCACACAACATCCAGTTATCATGAGGCAGAGAACGCTACCGCACGACCACGAGCTGCGGATCGCGCTTTATCGTATCGCGACATTGTTGCTTGTGTTGGTAGAGATCCAATGACTGTTAGCAGAATATGGAATCGGTGGGTTCAGGTTGGTGCTACGGAACGCCGTGTTGGATTCCAACGGCCTCGTACCACTGACAGTCGAGATGACAGGCATCTTATCCGCATGTCTGTAACGGATCGTGCAGCCACGTCTCGATCCCTGAGTCAACAAATGGGGACGTTTGCAAGACAACAACCATGTGCACGAACAGTTCGACGACGTTTGCAGCAGCATGGGCTATCAGCTCGGGGACTATTGCTGCGGTTACCCTTGCTGCAATACAGACAGGAGCGCCTGCGATGGTGTACTCAACGACGAACCTGGGTGCACTAATTGCAAAACGTAATTTCTTCGGATGAATCCAGATTCTGTTTACCGCATCATGATGGTCGCATACGTGTTTGGCGACATCGCGGTGAACGCACATTGGAAGCGTGTATTCGTTATAGCCATACTGGCATATCGCCCTACGTGATGGTAATGAGGTGCCATTGGTTACACGTCTCGGTCACCTCTTGTTCGCACTGACGGCACTTTGAACAGTGGACGTTACATTTCAGATGTGTTACGACTCTTGGCTCTAGCCTTCATTCGATCCCTGCGAAACCTTACATTTCAGCAGGATTTAGCACGACCACATGTTGCATGTGCTTTACGGGCCTTTCTGGATACAGAAAATGTTCGACTGCCGCCCTGGCCAGCACATTCTCCAGACCTCTCACCAATTGAAAACGTCTGGTCAATGATGGCCCAGCAACTGGCTCGTCACAATGCGCCAGTCACTACTGTTGATGAACTGTACTATCGTGTTGAAGATGCATGGGCAGCTGTACCTGTACACGCCATCCAAGCTCTGTTTGACTCAACGCCCAGGCGTATCAAGGCCGTTATTACGGCCAGAGGTGGTTGTTCTGGGTACTGATTTCTGAGGATCTATGCACCCAAATTGCGTGAAAATGTAAGCTATTTCTTTACTATTCTGTAAAACACTGGACCAGCCGCTGTGCTGCCACACTGTGTATGCTGTTGTCGAACAAGGTATGATTTAGTCGACGTTTGTAAGTATTTGGAAGTCGCCCTGACTGCTGCCAGGTGATTGGAAGCTGCTACGAATGGGTGGCTTGGTAGGGCTCTCAGAGTCGTGTACTAAGGAAACCAAAGGCACCGCGAGTATTATCATCTGCTGTGGGTCCTATCGCTAATCTTCCACTTGACTTTGAGTGGCGTATCAGTGGTAATGGCAGGTGCTCTGTGCAGGGGGAAAGGGGCCAGGGAGAATTCAGGGTGTTATACACAACCCATAAGGAAAAAAATCTGAGATTCTGTCATCCACCCATTGAGGAACTGAGCCAGTGAGACTCACTTCACCTTTTACGGAACGTTCTATACCTGCTCAAGGATAGGCCAACGCAAAAGGGTAGGACTATCTACGAATCGTCGGCAACTCAAACGTACAGGGAGTAGGATGCCCCTTTGGGAAATGGCAGGAAGTGATGAGAAGAATGCGCTGTACGCTCCAGGTGTATCTATGGGCGGCCTTATTTAATAAATCGAAGAAGCTATTCCCGCACACAGTGTGAGAACAGTTGCAACCAGTGGAAGATAATGGAGCACACGGGAACAAAAGATGCCTGTCGTCTGGGCTCCAGAAGTCAAACTTGGATCATTCCAGCGAGGAAACACAGTTGCGACATAGTCATGTAAGAGGAAAACGACCCGTTTGATAGTTAACAATAGTAATCTGCTTATGATTGTTACTTGCGCATCTTGTAACCTTTATACCTAGGTGCAGCATGCTGCTCCCAGATTTCTGAAGACGTCGAAGTCCGAAACGCGTCATATTACGAGCAATAAAGTCATTCTCTTTTTGATTAGCGAACAATCCAGTCATTTCGGAGTGTTATTGTTAATTCCAGTAAATGTCAGAGAAAGTTGAGAAGACCAGTCTTACTTACGGTGGTTACATCTACCCCAGAAATGATCTTGGACACCTGGTCTTGAGTGGAAGGCATGAACCAGAGACTTCCAAGGCTGGATAAGAGTTGTCGATTAATTCGCCGCGTCAAACTCGGAGATAAAATCCCAAGCTTCTGATGAGCTCTTATCGTCGTCGTCAGAGGTAAAGTCTGATTACAAGCAGAAACAGGTAGCACTAAGTTCCTTAAAAAAGGTGTGTGTCGAAAAGACAGGATAATGGTAAATGGACGTGGTGTATTTCTGACAGTAGACGAAAAACTCATTTCCACCGAGTTGTAAAGATACGTGAGAGAATGTTAGGGCCAGACTCAGTATCAAGGGTGGGCACAAACTGATGATGAGATCCTTATAACGACCATCAGAAACACGAATCATATCCATATGTAACCGAAAACTTAAGAAGAAATGGAAGTGTAATAGTTACTAAGTTACCCAATCACACTGACGTCATCAAAGGAGACTTTAATAATCAAAGAATCAATCTGGAAAATTAAACTTTTGTAAGTGGGGAAACTGACAAGATATTTGCGAACACATTAAGAAAGACCTTCTCTGAGAACTGTCTAGAACGAATAGTTCGTATGGTCACTCATGACGGAAATAAATTGGATCTAATGGCAAAAATATACCTCTTTGATGATCTACACGTTGTTGTAGCAACAATAACTATCATAGCACAAAGAGGAATAAGTAGAAGAATTTGCGTCTTCATCAAACTAGGTAAAGAGATAATAGTGTTGCATCTCAATAGGGAACTCGAAACAGTTTACTCTAGAGAGGAGTATGTAGAAGAACTGTAGCTCAGGTATTAATGAATAGTTAATATGCACTTGATAAATGCAGGATGCTTCAGGAGGGATCTCACATAATTTGTGAGGTGACTCCACCTGTGTCCGATTGTCGATCGTTGCGAAACTGGAACGGGTTGAAGACTGCACACATCCATGAATGAATATGTAGACAAGTGTGAATATTACGTACCGAAATGCTGTGTAGGCGCTGCGGTGGGCAGAATAATGGTGCGATTGGTGACTGATCCGTCCTACTAGAGATGTGGGCGTTCTCCAACAGATGGCAGCACTGTGACATCGCACAGAGCCGACGGCTGCAAATGTACACAGTGTGCAATCGTGGGTTGGATCAGTTGTAAGTAGCCTCTTCGTATGTTTGTATGTTTGGAGCGCTATAGACTGTATTAATATCGCTGACAGTGCTCTGCGCCCTCGGCATGAGAGTCTGTGATTGGACGGACTAGCCGGCCGCGGTGGTCTCGCGGTTCTAGGCGCGCGACTGCTACGGTCGCAGGTTCGAATCCTGCCGCGGACATGGATGCGTGTGATGTCCTTAGGTTAGTTAGGTTTAAGTAGTTCTAAGTTATAGGGGACTGATGTCCTAAGATGTTAAGTCCCTTAGTGCTCAGAGCCATTTTTTGGATGGACTAGCAGTTAGCCAGCGGATAGAGAAGGGTTTGGACATGATTTTCTTAGTGCAGAGCCAGTGTTAGTAGGACATGCATTGTAAAATGAGGACGGATGTAGTTGGTAATATTTGGGTAGTGGAAGTATTGACAACTATATAACATTTGGAACTGAATGTCACATGAATAAGATAAAATCTTATAAATACTATGTTTGCCGCCCAACAAAATCTTTCTTTTGCTAACCATATGCCTCTTAGTAGTTAGAGTCTATAGTATTTGGAATCTTTTTATTTAGCTGCTGTAGTTGTTGCTTGCTGTAGTTCGTGCTGTGAAGATTTTCTGTGAGGTAAGTGACTTATGAAAAAGTATGGGTTATTTTAGAATTTCTTGCAATTCAATGCCATTCTTTTGTGTTAATTATTTGAAGACATGTTGTCACTGTATTGCAGTCAGATTGCATTGGACTTGTATATTGTGGGTAATAAATTCATAGGTGAAGTTTGAGTAGACTTTGTCTGGGAAAATTCCCTAGGTCAGTGTTTGAAATGATAAAAATAAGTAAAGAGACAGTAGCTTCACCAGTGGTTTCAGTTACAATCAGTAGTTTCACAGTGAGCAGTCATGAGGCCGTGTGCATGTTGTGCTTGAGTGTCGTTAACTGAGCAAGACCACTGTGTCTGTGAATACCAATATGCCTCATACGTTCACCCATGCAGAACATGCGGACATGTCGTTTGTGTACGGGTACTGCAATGGCAGTACCTTTGTGGTTGTATTGAATATCAGAGACGATTCTCTGACCGTCGCACCCCCATACCAGGGTATTTATCAGGTTTTTGAAGCATTAAGTCAAAATCAGTAATAATATTTATTTATTTACCGGTTTCGGCTTATGTTTAACCATCTTCAGAATTTTTGGCCCTGTGAGGGTAGGAACAGCAAACTTACAAACAGTACTATGGCATTAAAATAAGACAGCGAAAAACTGCAGTAAAAATTACAAACAATACGATTACATATGGCGTTAAAAGAATAAAGAGAAAGGTTGTAGCGTTTACCCCCTTCGCCTAGTGCAAGGGGCTCCTCGGTTTTCTCGTGATGCCACGATCGTACACTGTGACTGATGGCTGTGGAGCCACGGTTTAAATTGGTGTGCAGTTCACGTGGCGAACATGGATTACGTCATCACCAGCCACTGGCAAATCGCTTCACAAGAACTGAAATGGCGTTGCTGTATGAAGTTTGTACAGTAAGTTCTCGCATACCACGTACGAGTACTTAAGAAGTTTGTAATTATGTAATAGGCGTATTTAAACTGTTTTAGCATGTAATTATCTGAACTGTTTCTTATTTAAATTGTTTTGTTAATTAAATTGCATTGTGTATTATTGAGAAAGAGCGGGAAACCGCGCATAGATACATTTTGAGAAAGAGCGGGAAACAGCGCGCAGTAATACATCTGTAATGGTAGCAGGGATTGTCTGCACCAAAAACCATTGTTGGCGGCGAGACCGCACTTTTGTAGCATTGAGCGTTGGAAGCGGGCAGTTGCGAGTAAGATGTGAGACGAGGCAGTCGTAGCTAGTGAGACATGAGAGGAGGTCGCTGTAAGCGAGGTATGAATTAACACTTTGAAAGAAGCGGTGTGCTCGCCAGCCACTCGCTATATGTAGCGCAATGCTAGTTTTTAAGAATTTTTGTAAAGAACTATGCCCCTTGTAATTGTTTGTCAAGATCGTTCTCAGAATATAGTTATGTAATTTTGATGGAAAATTAGGTATGTAGCGCAACGCTACTTTTTAAGAATTTTTGTAAAGAACTATACCCCTTGTAATTGTTTGTCAAGATCGTTCTCAGAATATAGTTAACTTCTACCAGATTAAATGCATTAAGAATTTTCTATCCCAAAATCATTCACGTAAATGCTTTACGGAATTTATTGTTATCTTAAAAGAAAAGTCTAAACTGAGCTTCAGCTTTTATCAAATCTAAATTAACTTCAACTTAAAGAATTCCAGTCACAAAGTATTATGAAACTCCACCAGCAGCTTATAATTATGTTAAAGAGAAGTAAGTATATTCATTCCACAGTTTGCTGTAGCAGTCAGATGGCGATCCAGTATAAATAATTAAAGGTAAGAATCAGTCTTAATAATTTCAGGTAACGACTGAGGGCCACGGCGACAACACATTTTATGTTTCATCGTAATAATCAGCAGGTAGTCTTGACAGAGCAGCAGTTAAAAGATTTTAAGAGACGCAGCGTTCAGTCAGCAAGCAAACGTACATCCAATATTAGACGGGAAGGTTTCAAGTTAAAACATTATAATGCATCACCGCAAGTAGTCATTTATGTTAAAATAAAATAAACAACATAAGAAGCAGTCTAATCTATGACTTTGGTGTAATAGACAATGTTTTGTCGATAAACGAATAAACTAGACAGTGGTAATTATATGCACATACAGATAATTAATAAAAAAGTAATAACAGGTAAAATTACATTAGAAGTTACAGCTTTTAAAACATTACGTGAAACCGTAGTACTAGTCAGTGTTCACGTAACAACAGAACGTGAGGTTATGCCGCGCCTGGGAGCCGTGATGTCTCAGGCACCTTGGCACGGTTCGCGGGGCTCCTTCGTGGGAGGTTCGAGTCCTCCATCGGGCATCGGTGTGTGTGTTGTTCTTATGGTAAGTTAGTTTAAGTTAGGTTAAGTAGTGTGTAAGCCTAGGGACCGATGATACCAGCAGTTTGGTCCCACAGGAACTTACCACAAATTTCCAATTTCCGTGAGGCCTTCCAGTCAGTTGAGGAAAGGGAAGACATCAATGCAATGGTATATTTGTGTCCCACCACCATCGCTGCCACAACAATTAATATAGTAATAAGCTTTATTTCAAAAGAGCCAGAAATAAAATAATAATAATAATTAGTACACAGCGCGTTAGCCGTCAGCTTGATATTCCACAAAACGAGTGTTGCGTTACATTCCGAGGGCTTGTACCCAATCCCTGTTCAGCCCGTGCAACATACCTGTATGCATCCAGGTGACTCAGTAAGAAAATGGTTGACTGTACATAGAGACGACGTGCAATAAACTTCATTTACAGATGAGAGTACATCTACACGCAATGGTATCATAAACAACCACAATTCTCATACATGGGCGATGGAGAATCTACATGACATTAGGAAAAAAAGATTTCAAGTCAGCTTCTCTGCGGATATCTTGTGCGGTATGACTGATGACATTGTGATACGGCCTGAGTTCCTGCAGAATCGCACGACAGCCATGGCATATCCACACTTCATGATAGAAACCCTACCTACACTTTTGGAAGACGTGACATTAGAACAACGACGGCAGATGTACTGTACGTGCAAGTATTCCAGTTCCTGAATAACACTTCTCCTCAACAGTGGATTGGCCGTGGTAAACCCGATACTTCCCTGCCAGATCACCCGACCGAAGCCTAGTAGAGTTCTGCTTAAGGGGTTGGTCAAAGCGGGATGTGTAAGCTGCGGACGTGGACACTCATGAAGAACCTGTCGCTCGATCACCGACGCTGTTGCCCGCATTAAAGCCCGCAGAGATGATATTCGAAGCGCAACAGAACACACCCACTAACGCGTTGACAACTGCATTGAGATTTGTGGGGGACTTTTTGAACACCTTTTGTGGTATGGATCAGTCATCTCTTCCTCCGCTATTCTGTTCACCACAGCCTCTACACAGCACTTGCCTTCATAATCATTCATGGATGTATAGTCTGCAAGCTGTTCCAGTTCCATAACTACCGATAACCGAACCACGTTCGTAGGACTTTTTCAATCTATTTTCACTTGTAGAATCACGTGTATGTAGGTAGTAGAAAAGCTCGTGATGGGTGAGATTCTTCGCAGTTTATAGTCACTGTGAAGAAACTTCTAAAGACACCGAGAATATTCCACAATATACAGGGTAGTCCACTGATCGCGACCGGGCCAAATATCTCACGAAATAAGCGTCAAACGAAGGAACTACAAATAACTAAACTTGTCTAGCTTGAAGGGGGAACCTAGATGGCGCTATGGCTGTCCCGCTAGATGGCGCTGCCACAAATCACACGGATACCAACTACGTTTTTTTTAAAAATAGAAACCCCCATTTTTTATTGCGTATTCGTGAAGTACGTAAAGAAATATGAATGTTTTAGTTGGACCACTTTTTTTGCTTTGTGACAGATAGCGCTGTAATAGTCACAAACAAATGGCTCACAATTTTAGACAAACAATTAGTAACAGGTAGGTTTTTTAAATTAGAAGACAGAACGTAGGTACGTTTGAACATCTTATTTCAGTTGTTCCAATGTGATACATATACCTTTGTGAACTTATCATTTCTGAGAACGCATGCTGTTACAGCGTGATTTACCTTTAAATACCACATTAATGCAATAAATCCGAGCGGTGTAAGGCGCTGCAGTCACGGACTGTGCGGCTGGTCCCGGCTGAGGTTCGAGTCCTCCGTCGGGCATGTATGTGTGTGTTTGTTTTTAGGATAATTTAGGCTAAGTAGTGTTTGAGCTTAGGGACTGATGACCTTAGCAGTTAAGTCCCATAAGATTTCACACACATTTGAACATTTTTTGCGATAAACGCTCAAAATGATGCCCGTCTGCCTCAATGCATTTGGCAATACGTGTAACGACATTCCTCTCAACAGCGAGTAGTTCGCCTTCCGTAATATTCGCACATGCATTGACAATGCGCTGATGCATGTTGTCAGGCGTTGTCGGTGGATCACGATAGCAAATATCTTTCAACTTTCCCCACAGAAAGAAATCCTGGGACGTCAGATCCAGTGAATTTGCGGACCATGGTGCTTCGACGACCAATCCACCTGTCATGAAATATGTTATTCAATACCGCTTCAACCACAAGCGAGCTAAGTGCCGGACTTTCATCATGTTGGAAGTACATCGCCATTCTGTCAAGCAGTGAAACATCATGTAATAACATCTGTAGAACATTACGTAGGAAATCAGCATACATTGCACCATGGATGAAATGGGGGCCAATTATCCTTCCTCCCATAATGCCGCAACATATATTAACCCGCTAAGATCGCTGATGTTCCACTTGTCGCAGCCATCGTGGATTTTCCGTTGCCCAATAGTGCATATTGTACCGGTTTACGTTACCGTTGTTGGTGAATGACGCTTCATCGATAAATAGAACGCGTGCAAAAAATCTGTCATCGTCCCGTAATTTCTTTGTGCCCGGTGACAGAACTGTACACGACGTTCAAAGCCGTCACTATGCAATTACTGGCGCATAGAAATATGGTAAGGATGCAATCGATGTTGATGTAGCATTCTCAACGCCAAGTTGTTGAGATTCCCGATTCTCGCGCAATTTGTCTGCTACTGATGTGCGGATTAGCCGCGACAGCAGCTAAAACACCTACTTGGGCATCATTTGTTGCAGGTCGTGTTAACGTTTCACATGTGGCAGAACACTTCCTGCTTCCTTAAATAACGTAACTATGCGGCGAACGGTCTGGAAACTTGGACGATGTCGTCCAGGATACCGAGCAGCATACATAGCACACGCCCGTTCGGCATTTTGATCGCAATAGCCATACATCAACACGATATCGATCTTTTCCGCAATTGGTAAAAGGTCCATTTTAACACGGGTAGTGTAACACTAAGCAAATACCGTCCGCACTGGCGGAATGTTACGTGATACCATGTACTTATACGTTTGTGACTATTATAGCACCATCTATCACAACGTGAAAAAAGTGGTCCAAATAAAACATTCATATTTCTTTACGTACTACACGAATATGTAATACACTCCTGGAAATTGAAATAAGAACACCGTGAATTCATTGTCCCAGGAAGGGGAAACTGTATTGACACATTCCTGGGGTCAGATACATCACATGATCACACTGACAGAACCACAGGCACATAGACACAGGCAACAGAGCATGCACAATGTCGGCACTAGTACAGTGTATATCCACCTTTCGCAGCAATGCAGGCTGCTATTCTCCCATGGAGACGATCGTAGAGATGCTGGATGTAGTCCTGTGGAACGGCTTGCCATGCCATTTCCACCTGGCGCCTCAGTTGGACCAGCGTTCGTGCTGGACGTGCAGACCGCGTGAGACGACGCTTCATCCAGTCCCAAACATGCTCAATGGGGGACAGATCCGGAGATCTTGCTGGCCCGGGTAGTTGACTTAGACCTTCTAGATCACGTTGGGTGGCACGGGATACATGCGGAAGTGCATTGTCCTGTTGGAACAGCAAGTTCCCTTGCCGGTCTAGGAATGGTAGAACGATGGGTTCGATGACGGTTTGGATGTACCGTGCACTATTCAGTGTCCCCTCGACGATCACCAGAGGTGTACGGCCAGTGTAGGAGATCGCTCCCCACACCAAGATGCCGGATGTTGGCCCTGTGTGCCTCGGTCGTATGCAGTCCTGATTGTGGCGCTCACCTGCACGGCGCCAAACACGCATACGACCATCATTGGCACCAAGGCAGAAGCGACTCTCATCGCTGAAGACGACACGTCTCCATTCGTCCCTCGATTCACGCCTGTCGCGACACCACTGGAGGCGGGCTGCACGATGTTGGGGCGTGAGCGGAAGACAGCCTAATGGTGTGCGGGACCGTAGCCCAGCTTCATGGAGACGGTTGTGAATGGTCCTCGCCGATACCCCAGGAGCAACAGTGTCCCTAATTTGCTGGGAAGTGGCGGTGCAGTCCCCTACGGCAGTGCGTAGGATCCTACGGTCTTGGCGTGCATCCGTGCGTCGCTGCGGTCCGGTCCCAGGTCGACGGGCACATGCACCTTCCGCCGACCACTGGCGACAACGTCGATGTACTGTGGAGACCTCACAGCCCACGTGTTGAGCAATTCGGCGGTACGTCCACCCGGCCTCCCGCATGCCCACTATACGCCCTCGCTCAAAGTCCGTCAACTGCACATACGGTTCACGTCCACGCTGTCGCGGAATCCTACCAGTGTTAAAGACTGCGATGGAGCTCCGTATGCCACGGCAAACTGGCTGACACTGACGGCGGCGGTGCACAAATGCTGCGCAGCTAGCGCCATTCGACGGCCAACACCGCGGTTCTTGGTGTGTCCGCTGTGCCGTGCGTGTGATCATTGCTTGTACAGCCCTCTCGCAGTGTCCGGAGCAAGTATGGTGGGTATGACACACCGGTGTCAATGTTTTCTTTTTTCAATTTCCAGAAGTGTAAAAATGGGAGCTCCTATTTAAAAAAACGCAGTTGATATCCGTTTTACCTATGGCAGCGCCATCTAGCGGGCCAACCATAGCGCCATCTGGGTTCCCCCTTCAAGCTAGACAAGTTTCGTTCTTTGTAGTTTTTTCGTTTGACGCTTATTTCGTGAGATATTTGGCCCGGTCACGATCAATGGACCATCCTGTATATAAAACAAAGGTTAGGGCTATAGGGAGAGAAATACTTAATGAAACACGTTTACCTGTCAAGAGAGCAATGCGTGAAGTCTTCAACAACTACCGTGGCAGAATATTATCGAAAGATCTGTCACTAACGCAAAGAAATTCTGGTCGTTTGTTAAAGGTCATTATTGGCACCAAATAAAGTGTACAGGAACTGATGGAAGAGACAACAACTGATACTGAGAGTAGCAAACCAAAAGCAGACACCCTGAATTCCGTTTTCAAATAATTATAATGTCGTGTTACTAGGGCCTCCCGTCGGGTAGACTGGTCGCCTGGTCAAATTATTTTTAATTGACGCCACTTCGGTTACTTGTGTGTTGATGGGGTTGAGACGATGATGATGAAGGCTACACAACGCACTGTCCTTGAGCGGAGAAAATCTCCGGCCCAGAGCGGAATCGAACCCTTGCCGCTTACCATAGCATTCTGTCACGCTGACCACTTTTTTTCGGTTTTGTTCGTTGCGTTTATGGGCGGACATCTCAAGACATCGGTTCAAGTTGATCGTTGATTCCTTTACTCATTTTTTTTTATTTTATTACAGAGCGCTCCTCGCCCTCTGACCGAACACGCTGATCTAATGTGCTGGTTCCACTCAGCTATCGAGGCAGACTTTTCAAATAATGCTTTAAAAAGGAAAATCCAAGAGCATTGCACCAGTTTAGTCGTCAAAACAATGAAAAGATGACTGAAATAAATGTTATTGCCAGTGCAGTAGAAAAACAAATGAAATTGCTAAAATCGAACACGGATCCGAAGCCCGATGGTATCGTTATCAGAGTCTACGCCGAATTCGCGTCTGATTAGTCCCTCTTTCAGTCGTAATATACCTTAGATCCCTTGAACAAACATCCACGTTTAACAGTTGAAAGAAAGCGCAAGTCACACCCATCTACAAGAAAGGTAAGGCGGTCGAAGTGATCCACAAAACTCCCGTCCGGTATCCTTGATGTCTATTTGTTGTGGATTTAGGACATACTCTGAGCTCAGTCTAAATGAAGTACCTCGAACAGAGAAAACGTTTGTAACATCGAAAATGCAGATAAAATACCTTATGCACCATCCAAAATTTTCGCCGTTTAGTATTCGTTGATAAATAGCATTGCACTTTTGGTTCTGACTCTGTAAGCTGTGTTACAGAAATTATGTTTAATAATACGTAATCGAAGTACTAGTGTATTTATTTTTGACTGTATGTAATTGATTGTAATCATAATGAAAATATTGTAAATTGCTGGGTAATAGCTAAGGGAACGTTATTAAGATGTATCGATAGGAACGACAAAATTGTAGTAGCTGTGCTGTTGTTTATCTTTGCGTATGGAGAGTCTCTGTCGCATTGCGAGCAGAGATGAGACGGAGCAGCTTGAGTCGTGAAAGAGTGCGGGAGTGTGGTGGTGGTGGTGGTGGTTAGTGTTTAACGTCCCGTCGACAACGAGGTTATTAGAGACGGAGCACAAGCTCGGGTTAGGGAAGGATTGGGAAGGAAATCGGCCGTGCCCTTCTCAAAGGAACCATCCCGGCATTTGCCTGAAACGATTTAGGGAAATCATGGAAAACCTAAATCAGGATGGCCGGAGACGGGATTGAGCCGTCGTCCTCCCGAATGCGAGTCCAGTGTGCTAACGACTGCGCCACCTCGCTCGGTCCCACACTGTTGAGCAGTATTCTAGAAGTGGGCGAACAAGCGTACTGTAACCTACTTCCTTTGTTTTCGGATTGCATTTCCTTAGGATTCTTCCAATCAATCTCAGTCTGGCATCTGCTTTACCGACGATCAACTTTATATGATCGTTCCATTTTAAATCACTCCTAATGCGTACTCCCATATAATTTATGGAATTAACTGCTTCCAGTTGCTGACCTGCCATTTTGTAGCTAAATGATAAGGGATCTATCTTTCTATGTATTCGCAGCACATTACACTTGTCTACATTAAGATTCAATTGCCATTCCCTGCATCATGCGTCAATTCGCTGCAGATCATCCTGCATTTCAGTACAATTTTTCATTGTTGCACCCTCTCGATACACCACAGCATCATCTGCAAAAAGCCTCAGTGGACTTCCGATGTCATCCACCAGGTCATTTATGTATATTGTGAATAGCAACGGTCCTACTACACTCCGCTGCGGCACACGTGAAATCACTCTTACTTCGGAAGACTTCTCTCCATTGAGAATGACATGCTGCTTTCTGTTATCTAGGAACTCTTCAATCCAATCACACAATTGGTCTGATAGTCGGTATGTTCTTACTTTGTTCATTAAACGACTGTGGGGAACTGTGTCAAACGCCTTGCGGAAGTCAAGAAACACGGCATCTACCTGTGAACCCGTGTCTAAGGCCCTCTGAGTCTCGTGGACGAATAGCGCGAGCTGGGTTTCACACGACCGTCTTTTTCGAAACCCATGCTGATTCCTACAGAGTAGATTTCTAGTCTCCAGAAAAGTCATTACACTCGAACATAATACGTGTTCCAAAATTCTACAACTGGTCGACGTTAGAGATATAGGTCTGCACATCTGTTCGACGTCCCTTCTTGAAATCGGGGATGACCTGTGCCCTTTTCCAATTCTTTGGAGCGCTTCGCTCTTCTAGAGACCTACGGTACACCGCTGCAAGAAGGGGGGCAAGTTTCTTCGCGTATTCTGTGTAAAATCGAACTGGTATCCCATAAGGTCCAGCGGCCTTTCCTCTTTTGAGCGATTTTAATTGTTTCTCTATCCCTCTGTCGTCTATTTCGATATCTACCATTTTGTCATCTATGCGACAATCTAGAGAAGGAACTACAGTGCAGTCTTCCTCTGTGAAACAGTTTTGGAAGAAGACATTTAGTATTTCGGTCTTTAGTCTGTCATCCTCTGTTTCAGTACCATTTTGGTCACAGAGTGTCTGGACATTTTGTTTTGATCCACCTACCGCTTTGACATAGGACCAAAATTTCAACTATTGCCTGTCCCATAATTATGCATGGCTCTGGAAACGACTCGGGATTCTTCTCATCGAACGGCAGCAGCAGCAACAACGACAGGTTAGCATTCCCGTGGGCTACATTCTTCGTCGTCCGCGCAGCTGCAACATGGAAAGACTGATCAGTGAAAAATTATTAACTCATGTTGGCATTGCCCAGCTACATTTATTTCAATTATGAATAACTTAAATAATATCTCGTAACAGTTAAAACCTATAGGGTACCTATGTTGTCATTGTCCACAGACATCATTAGCAAGCAGGGTCCCTTTCCTTCCCATGGAATCACCGTGTGTCGTAAGAATATGCAAAATCATAAACTATTTACTGCTAGTTAGTTTGTTTGCTAAAATCCAGTTTCAGTCTCAATGTTCTGCCCAGTAACTGTTCACTCTTGTATTGCATGACACGGGCTACTGAAAGTAATGTAAAATTTTACTCGCAAAACTAATAACTAAAGATACTGACAGGTTTCAGATAGATCATATAATGGTAAGACAGAGATTCAAGAACCAGATTTTAAATTGTAAGACATTTCCAGAGGCAGATGTGGACTCTGACCACAATATATTGGTTATGAGCTGTAGATTAAAACTGCAAAAATGTGGGAATTCGAGGAGATGGGACCTAGATAAACTGAAAGAACCAGAGGTTCCACGGAACTTCTGGGAGAGCATTAGGGAACGATTCACAAGAATGGGGGAAAGAATTACAGTAGAAGAAGAATGGGTAGCTTTGAGAGACGAAATATTGAAGGTAGCAGAGGATCAAGTAGGTAAAAAGACGAGGGCTAATAGAAATCCTTGGGTAACATAAGAGATATTGAATTTAATTCAAGAAAGGAGAAAATATAAAAATGCAGTAAATGAAGCAGGCAAAAAGGAATACAAACGTCTCAAAAATAAGATCGACCGGAAGTGCAAAATGGCTAAGGAGGGATGAATAGAGGACAAATGTAAGGATGTGGGGCTTATCTCACTAGGGGTAAGATAGATGCTGCCTACAGTAAAATTAAAGAGACCTTTGGAGAAAAGAGAACTACTTGCATAAATATCAAGAGCTCAGAGGCAAACCCAATTCTGAGCAAAGAAGGGAAAGCAGAAAGGTGGAAGGGGCATTTCAAGGGTCTATACAAGGGCGAAGTTCTTGAGGACAATGTTATAGAAATGGAAGAGGATGTAGATGAAGATGAAATGGGAGATACGATACTGCGTGAAGAGTTTGACAGAGCACTGAAAGACCTGAGTCGAAACAAGGCCCCAGGAGTAAATAACATCCCATTAGAACTACTGACAGCCTTGGGAGAGCCAGGTCTAACAAAACTCTACCATCTGGTGAGCAAGATGTATGCGACAAGGGAAATACCCTCAGACTTCAAGAAGAATATAATAATTCCAATCCCAAGGAAAGCAGGTGTTGACAGATGTGAAAATTACCGAACTATCAGTTTAATAAGCCACTGCTGCAAAATACTGACACGAATTATTTATAGACGAATGGAAAAACTGGTAGAAGCCGACATTGGGGAATATCAGTTTGGACTCCGTAGAAATGTTGGAACACGAGAGGCAATACTGACCCTACGACTTATGTTAGAAAATAGATTAAGGAAAGGCAAACCTACGTTTCTAGCATTTGTAGACTTAGAGAAAGCTTTTGAAAATGTTGACTGGAATACTCTCTTTCCAATTCTGAAGGTGGCAGGGGTAAAATGCAGGGAGCGAAAGGTTATTTACAATTTGTACAGAAACCAGATGGCAGTTATAAGAATCGAGGGACATGAAAGGAAAGCAGTGGTTGGGAAGGGAGGGAGACAGAGTTGTAGCCTCTCCCCGATGTTCTTCAATCTGTATTTTGAGCACGCAGTAAAGGAAACAAATGAAAAATTTGGAGTAGGAATTAAGATCCATGGAGAAGGAATAAAAACCTTGAGGTTTGCCGATGACATTGTAATTCTGTCAGAGACAGCAAAGGACCTGGAAGAGCAGCTCAACAGAATGGACACGGTCTTGAATGGAGGATATAAGATGAACAACAACAAAAGTAAAACGAGGATAATGGAATGTAGTCGAATTAAGTCGGGAGATGCTGAGGGAATTAGATTAGGAAATGAGACGCTTAAAGGAGTAAATGAGTACTGCTATTTGGGGAGCAAAATAACTGATGATGGTCGAAATAGAGAGGATATAAAATGTAGACTGTAATGGCAATGAAAGCATTTCTGAAGAAGAGAAATTTGTTAACATAGAGTATAGATTATGTGTCAGGAAGTCGTTTCTGAAAGTATTTGTATGGAGTGTAGCCATGTATGGTAGTGAAACATGGACTATAAATGATTTAGACAAGAAGAGAATAGAAGCTTTTGAAATGTGGTGCTACAGAAGTATGCTGAAGATTTGATGGGTAGATCACATAACTAATGAGGAGGTATTGAGTACAATTGGAGAGAAGAGGAATTTGTGGCACAACATTACTACAAGAAGGCATCGGTTGGTAGGGCATATTCTGAGACATCAAGGGATCACCAGTTTACTATTGGAGGGCAACGTGGAGGGTAAAAATCGCAGAGGGAGACCAAGAGATTCAGAAGGATGTAGGTTGCAGTAGGTATTTGGAGATGAAGAACCTTGCACAGGTTAGAGTAGCTTGGAGAGCTGCATCAAACCAATTTCTGGACTGAAGACCACAACAGCAACAACAGCATAAATTAAGAGTGCGCTGTTTCATTTATTCTGTATTTCGCTTAGCAAGTCACTTCTGCTGGCTTGTTATGTATTTCACT
The DNA here is from genome assembly GCF_023897955.1 of Schistocerca gregaria. Lineage (NCBI taxonomy): Eukaryota > Metazoa > Arthropoda > Insecta > Orthoptera > Acrididae > Schistocerca > Schistocerca gregaria. Next base: position 598,810,628 of record NC_064924.1, on the reverse strand, counting down.
GGTGTTATTTTAAAAGTAAAACCAATTGTTCATTTGCTTATAGTAAATTCAATTAAGTCTGTCAATAATCAAAATTAAATTGCTTGCTTTCTTCTAATTTTGGCATTACGTTACACCGAGGTTACTGAAAGTTATTTCTTTACATAACAAAGTATAAGTTTAGCCAGTCATTTATTTTACCATTAATTTCATTCAACGTTACTTTCAAGATTTAGTATTTCAGAATGAGTGAGTGCAAACTCTGTGCTTTCTGATTCATTTACATTCTCGTGAACTGTTATGCTGAGGAAAAGCATGACAACCTTCTGTTGCCACGCCAGTGATTATTTGCTTAAAATTCTTTGGCCATACCTGTCTCAAGATTCTGGAGATCATTGCCCTAGCTGGCTGGCGACCGTTTAATTACCCCTTTTTTAGCTGTCAGTGTTTTCTTTGTGTTATCGGTGTTTTTATGCAGTAAATATTAGGTGGTACCCTTTTCCCTCCTGTTCGGTTCGTGAGCGATTGCATTATACTCCAGCCATTTCAAAATTATCATCAGTATTTAGCTTAAGTTTAGAATAGATTCTTCCTTCAGAAGAGTCTGTTGTACACTTTCTTTCAGTTAACCGGCGATATTTTCCTTCGATAACGGTAGCCTTACTAATTGCAAAATTTCAAATCACATGTAATCACGGCCAGTTATATCGCAATCTAGTAGGCCAATTAGGAAGGGGGAGGTTTCACGTTGATCACGTGAAACGGGACCTGCACTGTTCTCACATGACGTTCAATAGGTCACGGGTCGATGCAGTCAGGTGCAAGAAGTATTTCTTGATTTCCGAAAAGCATTTGTCTCAGCATCATACCTACACTTGTTATCACAAGTACAATCGTATGGTGTATCAAGTGGTATTTGTGTGACTGGAATGGGGAATTTTTGGTGGGGAGGACGCAACATATTATCTTCGATAGAAAGTCACCGCCAGACGTAGAAGTGACTTCAGGTGGGTCCGAGGGAAGTGCGTTGTAAATTAATGACCTTATAGACATTGCTGATACTAACCTCACACTCTCTGCAGATGATGCAGTTATCTGTAGTGAAGTGTTGTCTGAAAAAACCTGCGCACACATTCATATGGCTCTTCATAAAATTTCAAAGTAGTGCAAAGATTGGAAACTTAATTTAAATGCCCAGAAACGTAAAACTGTGCACTTTACAAAGTGGAAAAGAACCTAAGACTATAATATCAGTGACTCATAATCGCACACGATTATTTCATACAAATACATGGCTGTAACAATTTGTTGGGATACAAAATGGAACGATCACAACGGCTCAGTCGCAGTTAAAGGAGACTTCAGACTGCCGTTCATTTGTAAAATGTTATTCAAGTGTCTGGGACCAGTATGAAACAGATTAACAGGGGATACTGAACGTAAAACGGAGAAGGGCGACACGATTGGTTACAGGCATGTATGATCTTTGTGAGAGAGTCACAGAGATAGCACAGAAACTGAAGTGGCAGTCGCTTGAAGATAAACGCTATCCAGAGACAGTCTACTCACGGTGTTTCCATAAATAGCTCTAACTGATGAATCTAGGAATCTACTGCAAGCCCCTACATACTGCTCTCACAGGCCATGATCCTACTAATCCTAGCGCTCAGAGAGGCGTTTAAAGAGTCATTCTTCCCGCGCTCGACACTTGAACGACGCATGGCAACGTGAGATCTCACCCATCATAGTGACACTCCTCCTGTAACCTCTTCTCGGATGTCAGCTGTTTTGATCTATTTATTCGTTAGAGACACTCGAACGATCAATCTTACTATCTCTTCACCTGCATCTTACTACTAGAACGACCCATATCCAGTCTTATTGACACACTGTTGTCTCCAGTCCGTCGCGTCAGCACCTCACCAAAAACACTGAGTGAAGAAAAAGTTAGTCACCGAGGAGTGTCCCTGTCCTCCATGCATCGCACACCGGCTGTGTTTGAAGTTGCATATATAAACCACAGTTTAGTGATATGACAATTTTCACCGGAAAATAATTTCCTTATAGCTTTTTCCCTCCCCCCCCCCCCATGAACCCGACAAGTTTATTTATATAATGATACGGTCCCCCCCATGAACCATGGACCTTGCCGTTGGCGGGGAGGCTTGCGTGCCTCAGCGATACAGATAGCCGTACCGTAGGTGCAACCACAACGGAGGGGTATCTGTTGAGAGGCCAGACAAACGTGTCGTTCCTGAAGAGGGGCAGCAGCCTTTTCAGTAGTTGCAGGGACAACAGTCTGGATAATTGACTGATCTGGCCTTGTAACATTAACCAAAACGGCCTTGCTATGCTGGTACTGCAAACGGTTGAAAGCAAGGGGAAACTACGGCCGTATTTTTTCCCGAGGGCATGCAGCTTTACTGTATGATTAAATGATGATGGCGTCCTCTTCGGTAAAATATTCCGGAGATAAATTAGTCCCCCATTCGGATCTCCGGGCGGGGACTACTCAAGAGGATGTCGTTATCAGGAGAAAGAAAACTGGCGTTCTACGGATCGGAGCGTGGAATGTCAGATCCCTTAATCGGGCAGGTAGGTTAGAAAATTTAAAAAGGGAAATGGATAGGTTAAAGTTAGCTATAGTGGGAATTAGTGAAGTTCGGTGGCAGGAGGAACAAGACTTCTGGTCAGATGACTACAGGGTTATAAACACAAAATCAAATAGGGGTAATGCAGGAGTAGGTTTAATAATGAATAGGAAAATAGGAATGCGGGTAAGCTACTACAAACAGCATAGTGAACGCATTATTGTGGCCAAGATAGATACGAAGCCCACACCTACTACAGTAGTACAAGTTTATATGCCAACTAGCTCTGCACATGACGAGGAAATTGAAGAAATGTATGATGAAATAAAAGAAATTATTCAGATATTGAAGGGAGATGAAAATTTAATAGTCATGGGTGACTGGAATTCAGTAGTAGGAAAAGGGAGACAAGGAAACGAAGTAGGTGATTATGGACTGGGGCAAAGAAATGAAAGAGGAAGCCGCCTGGTAGAATTTTGCACAGAACACAACTTAATCATAGGTAACACTTGGTTCAAGAATCATAAAAGAAGGCTGTATACGTGGAAGAAGCCTGGAGATACTGACTGGTTTCAGATAGATTATATAATGGTAAGACAGAGATTTAGGAACCAGGTTTTAAATTGTAAGACATTTCCAGGGACAGATGTGGACTCTGACTACAATCTGTTTGTTATGACCTGTAGATTAAAACTGAAGAAACTGCAAAAGGGTGGGAATTTAAGGAGATGGGACATGGATAAACTAAAAGAACCAGAGGTTGTACAGAGTTTCAGGGAGAGCACAATGGAGCAATTGACAGGAATGGGGGAAAGAAATACAGTAGAAGAAGAATGGGTAGCTTTGAGGGATTAAGTAGTGAAGGGAGCAGAGGATCAAGTAGGTAAAAAGACGAGGGCTAGTAGAATTCCTTGGGTAAAAGAAGAAATATTGAATTTAATTGATGAAAGGAGAAAATATAAAAGTGCAGTAAATGAAACAGGCAAAAAGGAATACAAACGTCTCAAAAATGAGATCGACAGGAAGTGCAAAATCGGTAAGCAGGGATGGCTAGAGGACAAATGTAAGGATGTAGAGGCTTAGCTCACTAGGGGTATTGATACTGCCTACAGGAAAATTAAAGAGACCTTTGGAGAAAAGAGAACCACTTGTGTGAACATCAAGAGCTCAGATGGAAACCCAGTTCTAAGCAAAGAAGGGAAAGCAGAAAGGTGGAAGGAGTATATAGAGGGTCTATACAAGGGCGATGTACTTGAGGACAATATTATGGAAATGGAAGAGGATGTAGATGACGACGAAATGGGAGATACGATACTACGTGAAGAGTTTGACAGAGCACTGAAAGACCTGAGTCGAAACAAGGCCCCCGTAGTAGACAACATTCCATTGGAACTACTGCGGCCTTGGGAGAGCCAGTCCTGACAAAACTCTACAATCTGGTGAGCAAGATGTATGAGACAAGCGAAATACCCTCAGACTTCAAGAAGAATATAATAATTCCAATCCCAAAGAAAGCAGGTGTTGACAGATGTGAAAATTACCGAACTATCAGTTTAACAAGTCACAGCTGCAAAATATTAACGCGAATTCTTTACAGACGATGGAAAAACTAGTAGAAGCCGACCTCGGGGAAGATCAGTTTGGATTCCGTAGAAATGTTGGAACACGTGAGGCAATACTGACCCTACCACTTATCTTAGAAGCTAGATTAAGGAAGGGCAAACCTACGTTTCTAGCATTTGTAGACTAAGAGAAAGCTTTTGACAATGTTGACTGGAATACTCTTTTTCAAATTTTGAAGGTGGCAGGGGCAAAATATAGGGAGCGACAGGCTATTTACAATTTGTACAGAAACCAGATGGCAGTTATAAGAGTCGAGGGGCATGAAAGGGAAGCAGTGGTTGGGAAGGGAGTGAGACAGGGTTGTAGCCTCTCCCCGATGTTATTCAATCTGTATATTGAGCAAACAGTAAAGGAAACAAAAGAAAAATTTGGAGTAGGTATTAAAATCCATGGAGAAGAAATAAATACTTTGAGGTTCGCCGATGACATTGTAATTCTGTCAGAGACAGCAAAGGACTTGGAAGAGCAGTTGAACAGAATGGATAGTGTCTTGAAAGGAGGATATAAGATGAACATCAACAAGAGCAAAACGAGGATAATGGAATGTAGTCGAATTAAGTCGGGTGATGCTGAGGGAATTACATTAGGAAATGAGACAATTAAAGTAGTAAAGGAGTTTTGTTATTTGGGGAGAAAAATAACTGATGATGGTGAAGTAGAGAGGATATAAAATGTAGACATGCAATGGCAAGGAAAGCGTTTCTGAAGAAGAGAAATTTGTTAACATCGAGTCTAGATTTAAGTGTCAGGAAGTCATTTCTGAAAGTATTTGTATGGAGTGTAGCCATGTATGGAAGTGAAACATGGACGATAAATAGTTTGGACAAGAAGAGAATAGAAGCTTTCGAAATGTGGTGCTACAGAAGAATGCTGAAGATTAGATGGGTAGATAACATAACTAATGAGGAGGTATTGAATAGAATTGGGGAGAAAAGGAGTTTGTGGCAGAACTTGACAAAAAGAAGGGACCGGTTGCTAGGAGATGTTCTGAGGCATCAAGGGATCACAAATTTAGCATGGGAGGGCAGCGTGGAGGGTAAAAATCGTAGAGGGAGACCAAGTGATGAATACACTAAGCAGATTCAGAAGGATGTAGGTTGCAGTAAGTCCTGGGAGATGAAGAAGCTTGCACAGGATTGAGTAGCATGGAGAGCTGCGTCAAACCAGTCTCAGGACTGATGACCACAACAAACAACAACCGTGACGAGTGAGATTTACGCCGATATGTTACAGAATGGTATCATCCCTAGCCTGGCTGATAAACACCTGCTGGAACGTACAATGTTTATGCGGGTTGGCGCTCCACCCCATACTGCTAGACGTGTGAAAGATCTCTTGCACGCATAGTTTGGTGATGATCGTATGCTCAGCTTCCACTTTCGTCATGCTTGGCCTCCCAGGTCCCCAGACCTCAGTCCGTGCGATTATTGGCTTTGGGGTTACCCGAAGTCGCAAATGTATCGTGATCAACCGACATCTCTAGGGATGCTGAAAGACAACATCCGACGCCAGTGCCTCACCATAACTCCGGACATGCTTTACAGTGCTATTCACAACATTATTCCTCGACCACAGCTGTTGTTCAGGAATAATGGTGGACATCTTGAGCATTTCCTGTAAGGAACATCATCTTTGCTTTGTCTGACTTTGTTATGCAAATTATTGCTATTCTGATCAGACGAAGTGCCATCTGTGGAACATTTTTTGTACTTTTGTATATTTTTGGTTCTAATAAAACCCCATATCATTCCAAGCAAGTGTCAATTTGTACCTCTCTCTCTACATTATTCCGTGATTTATTCAGTTTTCAAATTTATACTGACTTTTTGATCATCCGGTATATTAGAGGACCGCCTTCTGCCTTCTGCTGTCCTAGTGTTTAAAAGAGTTTTTATTTTGTGGCTGGAGTTCTTCCATCGACGCAGACGTGTACGAGAACCAGAACGCCGACGCACCAGACGCAGTACATACGGTGATATCGCAAATTGCTTGGGCTTATTAAGGCTATAAAGCTTAACAGCTGTGTTCATGTTTGTTACTTTGACTGAGGTTCCAGATCACTGTAGATCATCTTTGAAAGTAGTGTTTTCTAGCGTTTAGTACGTAGATGATGTCAGTCATTTCGCGTTATTGGTATCAGATCGCGCAGTCATAATAAGGAGCAGAGTTGAGCAATTGATTAGTAATTTTACTTAGGAAGTGTAAACTTTCTAATATAAAGGGTTTTTTAATCTACAATAAATATATAAGCAAGAACAACGTTTAATATTTAGCAGGATTAGTTGCCTTCTTCATTCATTTATGTTTAGATTGTAATTTGTAGAATTAAGAGATCCTAAGATCTGCTTCAGGGAGTAATCAGACAGGGCCAAATGTTCATTTATTATTTTCCGTTGCGCACATTCTTTTTACAACCGCCTGGAGTAGCATCTTGAAATGCATCGTAATTCGGAATAGCTTAGGCACTGCAATATTGTTTAAAGTAAAGTTGCTGTTTCTTTATATGAAAGATGAATATTCAAATTACGCTCATGCAGAACTAATGAGGAAGTATTGAATAGGATTGGGGAGAAGAGAAGTTTGTGGCACAACGTGACAAGAAGGGATCGGTTGGTAGGACATGTTCTGAGGCATCAAGGGATCACCAATTTAATATTGGAGGGCAGCGTAGAGGGTAAAAATCGTAGAGGGAGACCAAGAGATGACTATACTAAGCAGATTCAGAAGGATGTGGGTTGCAGTGGGTTCTGAGAGATGAAGAAGCTTGCACAGGATAGAGTAGCATGGAGAGCTGCATCAAACCAGTCTCAGGACTGAAGACACAACAGCAACATAGCTTTTTCACCCCGAGAGAAAGTCACAGAACAATTAAACTACAATTACAGCTCTACAGTTATCTGAAGACTTTGTAAGGTTTGCTATGAATACGTGGATGAGGTATTTCTTTACGAAATTTATAAAAGGAAGGCTGTTCTTGATTGGTACAGTTCCACAGGATACCATAGCAAACAAAAATGGTTCAAATGGCTCTGAGCACTATGGGACTTAACATCTGTGGTCATCAGTCCCCTAGAACTTAGAACTACTTAAACCTAACTAACCTAAGGACATCACACACATCCATGCCCGAGGCTGAATTCGAACCTGCGACCGTAGCGGTCACGCGGTTCCAGACTGAATATAGCACATACATGTCTCCTGAATGTACAACTGAACGACATATTTTTGTAGGTTAAAGTAATTTTACCATCTTCTAATGCTGAGAAGCTTGAAAGTGAATGTAATTACTGATTTGTGCGCCATCAGCTAATTCCGGTACGTTTTTGTTATCAAGAGCTTCAAAATGTATAGCTCCATATAGATTGAAAGGTGGCTACACTGAGTCACAGCGGCAGAGATTGCGCCAAAGAGTATTATTCAGCCGCCTCCACTGGCAGTTGCCGCTGAGAAGTTGCTGAGGGCAGTACTAGTTCTGAGGTAGGCGTGATCTGTGCTTGTTGAGACGTCGATAGAGTACTAGTTGTTCTGTTGGGCAAGACACCATATGTTATTCGATTGAGGATGTTGTAATGATCAAAGTGTATTTTTCGTCAATATGTATGAAGGTAAAGAAAATGTTTCATTTCAAATGTCTTATGCCTCCTGGTTACAGGTTCAGTCAACAAAGCATCTGGCTCGTGTTGTTGTGTTAGACTGTAATTGTGGTTTCTATATGCAATTCTAGTATTTCTAGTTTTTTTTAATTACTTCATTGGAAAATGGCGTTTAAAACATCTTGTCGTATTGAGGAAGAACCCTGCCAGATGTGTACATTGAATCACACTTCCACACACAGAACAGTTACACTTATACTTTGTTGTTTCGTAGCTTTTATAGTTGCTGGGGACTTAATTAATTAATTGTGTTAACGGAAATTTCTTTTCATTCTTTGTTGTTATTCTGTGCAGGCAGATTGCGTACTAATATTATTCAGGGCCAACCGGTTACGAGATGACGTAACCGGACAAACAGCGACTAAAAATTAAAATTATTTGCATTGTATTTAATTAAGCCCACATGCAACATAACATCCGGAATAGCATAGGTGTGTAACCAGAACGATCCTTCGGGCATGATATACACTCCTGGAAATTGAAATAAGAACATCGTGAATTCATTGTCCCAGGAAGGGGATACTTTATTGACACATTCCTGGGGTCAGATACATCACATGATCACACTGACAGAACCACAGGCACATATATACAGGCAACAGAGAATGCACAATGTCGGCACTAGTACAGTGTATATCCACCTTTCGCAGCAATGCAGGCTGCTATTCTCCCATGGAGACGATCGTAGAGATGCTGGATGTAGTCCTGTGGAACGGCTTGCCATGCCATTTCCACCTGGCGCCTCAGTTGGACCAGCGTTCGTGCTGGACGTGCAGACCGCGTGAGACGACGCTTCATCCAGTCCCAAACATGCTCAATGGGGCACAGATCCGGAGATCTTGCTGGCCAGGGTAGTTGACTTACACCTTCTAGAGCACGTTGGGTGGCACGGGATACATGCGGACGTGCATTGTCCTGTTGGAATAGCAAGTTCCCTTGCCGGTCTAGGAATGGTAGAACGATGGGTTGGATGACGGTTTGGATGTACCGTGCACTATTCAGTGTCCCCTCGACGATCACCAGAGGTGTACGGGCAGTGTAGGAGATCGCTCCCCACACCATGATGCCGGGTGTTGGCCCTGTGTGCCTCGGTCGTATGCAGTCCTGATTGTGGCGCTCACCTGCACGGCGCCAAACACGCATACGACCATCATTGGCACCAAGGCAGAAGCGACTCTCATCGCTGAAGACGACACGTCTCCATTCGTCCCTCGATTCACGCCTGTCGCGACACCACTGGAGGCGGGCTGCACGATGTTGGGGCGTGAGCGGAAGACGGCCTAACGGTGTGCGGGACCGTAGCCCAGCTTCATGGAGACGGTTGCGAATGGTCCTCGCCGATACCCCAGGAGCAACAGTGTCCCTAATTTGCTGGGAAGTGGCGGTGCGGTCCCCTACGGCACTGCGTAGGATCCTACGGTCTTGGCGTGCATCCGTGCGTCGCTGCGGTCCGGTCCCAGGTCGACGGGCACGTGCACCTTCCGCCGACCACTGGCGACAACATCGATGTACTGTGGAGACCTCACGCCCCACGTGTTGACTAATTCGGCGGTACGTCCACCCGGCCTCCCGCATGCCCACTATACGCCCTCGCTCAAAGTCCGTCAACTGCAGATACGGTTCACGTCCACGCTGTCGCGGGATGCTACCAGTGTTAAAGACTGCGATGGAGCTCCGTATGCCACGGCAAACTGGCTGACACTGACGGCGGCGGTGCACAAATGCTGCGCAGCTAGCGCCATTCGACGGCCAACACCGCGGTTCCTGGTGTTCCGCTGTGCCGTGCGTGTGATCATTGCTTGTACAGCCCTCTCGCAGTGTCCGGAGCAAGTATGGTGGGTCTGACACACCGGTGTCAATGTGTTCTTTTTTCCATTTCCAGGAGTGTATCATCCAGAATATAAGTTGAGCAGCACCAGACCGAGTACGAGCTTCGTTAAAACAGTATGTTGGACTCCTAAGGCTGCAGCCCATTGTTCTGCAAAAAGCAAATGAAGTGTTTCGACAGTTATTGGTACTGCACAATCAAAATTATGGCGAATATTACAACCTATCCTCTGCGGTTGGAACACCTTCTAGCGCGCAGTGAAACTCTGCAACTGGAAGGTTGTCGAGGGGTGAATGCATCTGATTACATTCTCGTCCTGGAATCCATCAGACTTATCAAACGTCTTTGGAATGAAATGCATCGGTCGTCCATCATCAGCTCGACCAGAAACTAAATCAGTATCATATGTTCCCCACGCTTCAGGAGGATCGGAAATAAGTACTGCTTTCATTGCATTCGAATTTAGCAAGAACGCAGAGTACTTACAAAACAGTCGTGCGACTATTCTAAAATATTTCTCAAGTATGTGTGATCCATACAGAATAGAACTAACTGAGGTATTGAATTTATAAGAAGAAGAGGAGCAAGGCCGAAGAACCTAGCCCCCAGGGGCTCAGCATTCACTTGCTGAGTACGGGCTTGGCGACCCCGGGGTCCTGAGCTGGGGACTGGTCAGCGCCGCCAGTCTCCTGTTACCGTAACCCCCGGACATGCTTCAGCGACCACCGTACGGCGCGGCGGTGAAACGTTGTGTGCTGCGGGGAATGGTAATCTTGGCTTGACCGCCTGGATTGCGAGGAAGGCCAACCTCTATAAAAACCCCTCAATCTTTCGGTGTGCTCCGCGCCTAGAAGATGCATGGCTGTTGGGGTGGAACAGTCGCAAGCGGGCAACCTCTGGGGCACCTGCCGCACCCCAGTTGTATAAGGCTTACTCAGGCACGCGGGGCTCTGTCTGAGCGGACTTTTAGTTCCCTAGCTGCTCGTGGGACCACAATGGACCCTTCGACCTCTACTTTTCCCCCTAGCAGTGGCTTGGGTGGGCCGCTGGTAGGAAAACACACCCAATCGAAAAAGCGGCTACGCGCTGCGAGTCCTCCAGCGCCTGGTGTTGCTAGAGATTTAACAGAATGTAGTAACGGAGCACATGCTGATAATCAGAATGTGTTTTTGATTATTAAAAGGAAGGAGGGTAGCTTTGAGAGGGTTTCTCCCTTTTACATCCACAAGGGTCTTGAGGGAATTGCAGGAACACTGAAATCTGTAAAGCGACTGCGCAACGGGACTCTGTTAGTTGAAACTTCTAGTTCCCGTCAAGTCGCTGCCCTTCGGAAAGCAAATTGTCTAGGAGAGTACGCTGTCGAGACCGAGCTCCACTCCACTTTGAACTATAGTAAGGGTGTTGTGACGTGTAGGGACTTGGTGGATATCCCCATAGACGTGCTAAAATCTGAGTGGGCTGACGAAGGAATTGTTGACGTGCAGCACATTATGAAACGAGTCAATGGGGACCTCGTCAAATCTGACTCGTTTATTCTCACATTCAGTTGCCCGAGACTCCCGGAGCATGTTAAAGCGGGGTTCTTACGTTTGTCCGTACGGCCATATTTCCCCAACCCAATGCGCTGTTTTAAATGTCAGCGCTTTGGGCATACTACATTGGGGTGCAATGGAATAGCCACGTGTGGTAAATGTGGTCAGCCTGCCCATGACGGAGCCGATTGTTCATCGCCTGTGAAGTGCGTGAATTGCTCTGGGAGTCACCCTGTCTGGAGCCGGATCTGCCCCATCTATCTCGAAGAGCGGAAGGTACAGGAGATTAAAACATCTAAGCGCATCCCCTATGGTGAGGCCAAGAAGATCTTTAAGGCCATGCAACCTCCTGTGTTTTCCACATCTTTCGCTTCCGCTCTCAAAAAACCGGTACAACTGGCCACTGTTGCTACACAAACGGAGGTTGCTAGTGTTAGCACTAAAACCTGCGCTTGCCAGTGCACTTGTGCTGCTGCGGTTGTTTTGCAATCTGCGGCTCTCCCCGCTACATCGGACAAGGCCGTGGTTGCTGACATTGAGGTACTTCCAGCCTCCCCCCATATGGCGCCTTCTGCCCAGGCGAGTCAACCTCCAACTGTTGACAAGGCTCTGCATTCCAAGCCCCCCAAGACAAAGCCTCAGAAGATGAAGGTTCTGCCACCTGAGGAGACTAGTCAGCGTCGGTCCGATGATGATGCGCCATCGTACTGTCTGACATCTCCCGTGGGTCGTCATCGGATCTTATGGACATTGATGTCGACCGGGGGCGATCTTCTCGCCCCAGGAATAAATCTCCGGCCAGTACGGTCTCTCCTCCAAAGCACAGAGGCAGGGTGAAAGTTCAGCCACCCTGATCACTGGCTCCCATATTACAGTGGAACCTGAATGGTTTCAGGACGCATGTGGCCGAATTACAACTCCTCATACGAGAGTGCCCCTTGTGCTTATGTCTCCAAGAGACACATTTTCGGGCCACTGATTCTCCTTCTTTACGCGGCTATACCGCATATCGAAAAGATGATCTGACGGGGCAAAGGGCAAAGGGTGGTGTTGCAGTTTTTGTCCGTGATGTGCACCCCTCCTCTGAGCTCCTTCTCGTCACCGACTTGCAAGCAGTTGCAGTTGACATTCTTGTGGGTCGGAGGCTCACAGTCTGTTCTGTTTATTTACCACCTCCGGATGCGATAGACACTGAGGCTCTCACGGACCTTATTAGCCAACTCCCTCGCCCATTTCTTCTTCTGGGGGACTTCAACGCTCATAATGTCTTATGGGGCTCTCCGACTACTTGCCCCAGGGGTCGCATTCTGGAAAGCGTCATGATGTCTGCAGAACTGTGCCTCCTCAACTCTGGTGCTCCCACTCATTTCTGTACTGCTTCCGGATCGTCATCGGCTATTGACCTTTCCTTTTGCTCTCCAGCACTTGCGGATTATGCTCTGTGGGAGGCTGCAGCTGACCTCCATTCTAGTGACCACTTCCCCCTCTGGATTCGCCTCCTGGATGAGGCTGTGGCATTACCAGTGCCGCCCCGGTGGCACCTTTGCAGAGCTGACTGGACACTTTTCAGCCAACTGGCTGTTTTGGAACACCGTGCCAGCGTCCACGAATGGGTAGACCATGTTGCAGCCGTGATCTCTCATGCTGCTGAATTGTCCATCCCACGGTCATCCGGTCATCCCAAGAGGCGTCCTGTCCCTTGGTGGACCACTGAGTGCCACTCAGCCATCCGCGCCCGCCGTGCAGCACTGCGCCACTTTAAGTGCCGTCCCTCAGCTGACAATCTTGCGGCCTTTCGAGTGGCAAGGGCCAGAGCGCGGCGGGTGATTAAAGAGAGCAAACGACGGTCATGGCAATCGTTCTTGAATTCCATCTCTCGCTCCACTAGTTCTACGAAAGTATGGGAAGCCATCAGGAGGATTTCCGGGAAACTCAGCCAGCTACCTGTCACGGCATTGCTGCATCAGGGATGTCTCCTCACGGCGCCGAGAGACATTGCCCAGACACTGGCCATGCATTTTGCGGAATCTACCGCCACTATTAACTGTGATCCAGATTTCTGCCGCTACCGCACTGCCGTCGAAAGGGGTCACTTGGACTTCCGGTCTCTAAATTCTGGACCCTATAACTGCCCCTTCACAATGTGGGAACTGGATTCTGCGCTGTCTGTGGCTCATGATACTGCGCCTGGTCATGATCAAATCCGGTACAGCATGCTGCGGCACCTGTCGCTGCCATCCAAGGAAGTTCTCCTGAACTGTTTCAATATGATATGGTTATCTGGCACGTACCCTGACTCGTGGAGGGAGGCAATTTTGATTCCCCTCCTCAAACCAGGGAAGGACCGAACGCATTCCAGTAGTTATCGGAGTATTGCCTTGACGAGCTGTGTTGGGAAGACGTTGGAACGCATGGTCAACCGCCGCCTGATTTGGCTGCTCGAGACCAGGCAGCTCCTTAGCCCCTCTCAGTGTGGCTTTCGGAGATGTCGTTCCACTATAGACAACTTGACCCTGCTTGAGGCCGCCATCCAGCAGGCCTTTCTACGTAACCAGCATTGTCTAGGGGTCTTCTTTGACATTAATAAGGCGTATGACACTACTTGGCGCCGCCTTATCCTCAATCAACTCCATGAGTGGGGCTTTCGTGGCCGTCTCCCCATCTTCATTCGGTCCTTTCTTTCTCACCGCCTCTTTCGGTATCGGGTTGGTAATGTGCTATCGGATTTGTACGTGCAGGAGAATGGTGTTCCTCAGGGCAGCGTTTTAAGTGTCACCCTCTTTGCCGTTGCTATTAACAGTATCACGTCCACTATCCGGAGTCCTGCCCAATGCTCCTTGTTTGTGGACGATTTTGCTGTTTTCTGTTCTTCCTCCAGTCTTGTCAGTGCTAGTCGGCAGTTACAGCTTACGATAAAGCGCTTAGAGGCATGGACTGCAAAGACGGGTTTTACCTTTTCTGCAGACAAATCTGTGTGTGTTCATTTTAATCGTTCTCGGCGTCCTTTTACCTCCCCTGAATTGCGTCTGAGGGACACCGTTCTTCCTTTTAGAGACACTGTGAGGTTCCTGGGCCTCACTTTTGATTCCAAGTTGTCGTGGTTGCCTCACCTTAAAGACCTCAAGGTGCGGGCCCTGAAGGCACTGAATATTTTGAAGTGTCTGAGCCATCGGTCCTGGGGAGCAGATCGGGCGCGTCTGCTGCAGTTTTATAGGGCTTTCGTCCGATCGCGTCTTGACTATGCTTGCACCGTGTATGGGTCAGCAAGGCCTTCGTATCTGAAGATCCTTGACGCAGTACACCATGAGGGTATCAGGCTGGCCACTGGTGCCTTCCGTACCAGTCCCATCCCCAGCCTGTGTGCTGAGGCAGGGGAACCGCCGCTCGCCATCCGGCGGAAACACCTCATGGTGCGACGGGTGTGTCATTTCCTTGCCTGTCCTACCTCCCCTGCGTACCCTACCGTTGCCCGACCGCCTATGGAACGTCTCTTTTCCAGTCGTCCCAGGGCAACAAAACCATTTGGGATTCGTGCCAAGCATTTGCTTGAGTCCCTTGGTGTGGAGCGTGTGGCCCCCCAACGACAAGGTTTTACTCGCCTGCCTCCCTGGTTGCTCCAGAGGCCCAGCATCCTTTTAGACTTGCCGGAGAACCGGAGGAACTGCACTCCGGCGTTTGTTTTTACCTCCTTATTTTACGATATTTTAAACCAGCATCCGGACCATGTACCTGTATTCACAGATGGCTCTAAACAGGGGGACACTGTTGGTTGTGCTGTTGTTTTCCCTGATCGAGTCGTCAAGTTACGGCTTCCTGCGGTGTTTACCATCCTCGATGCCGAATTATTTGCAATACTGCGGGCATTGGAGCAGATGAGATGTGTTCCCAGTATTAAGTTCCTCATCTGTTCTGACTCCCTGAGTGCCCTTCAGACCATTCAACACTTGTACCCAGCGGATACGGTTGTCCAGAACATCCATGATGCCCTACTCCACCTGCAACGGCAGGGGAAGGAGGTTTCCTTCTGCTGGGTGCCGGGGCACGTGGGTATTAGGGGCAACGAACTGGCGGATGTGGCTGCCAAAGATGCATGTTCCCTCCCTCACGTTGTTGAATGTGCCGTCCCCCTCCATGCTGTAAGCTCCCTTTTGCGTTTTCGTGTTATGCATCAATGGGAAGAGGAGTGGTTGGCAGTTTCTGACAATAAGCTGCGTCTGGTAAAGGCCACTACGCGACCGTGGCGTACGTCCTACCAGTCATACAGGCGGGATGAGGTTCTCCTCACTCGCCTCCGCATTGGACACAGTCCCTTCACGCATGGTTTTTTACTCCGGCGGGAGGACCCCCCAATCTGCAGTGCTTGTGGCGTCCAGATTACTGTCCGCCACATTTTACTTGACTGTCTTTTATTCTCTGACCAGAGGGCGGTGGTTTCCTTGCCACCGGATTTGCCCTCTATTTTGCAAGACGACGCAACGACTGTGGTTAAGGTTTTACGGTTTTGTGTCCTGTCCAATCTGTTGCCTCGGATTTTAGGGAGAAGGTTTTAATGTGCTGCTGGGTGACTGGCTCACCCAGTTTTTAGGTAAGAGGTCCGCCAGTCACGATTACCTCCTTGTTTCACTTCGGTATCTGTTCTCTTTTCCTTGTGTTTCCTTTCCTTTTTTAGTGTGTTTCTTCTCCTCTTGTTTTGCCTCTGTATGTGCGCATTTGGAACTGCGTCAGGCCTGTGTCTTTTAGCCGTTCTCCTTGTTCGGCGTCCGTCTTCGTCCCTTCACCGCCTGTGTTCCTGTTTCTATGCGCTTGGGCGCTGATGACCACGCTGTTTAGCGCCCGTAAACCTCAAACACACACACACACACACACACACACACACCGAAGAACCTAGTCTGAGAGACACTTGAAGACGGGCACCAACTGTCCAGGAACAGCCTGTTGGAAAGTTTGGAGAACCATATAAAATGTGGAACTTTAGGGACAAGCATTTAAGAACAACTTAAATTGGATATAGTTGTGGGGAAGGTATACCTTCGGTCACGGTGGCCGAGCGGTTCTAGGCGCTTCAGTCCGGAACCGCGCGACTGCTACAGTGGCAGGTTCGAATCCTGCCCCGGGCATGGATGTGTGTGATGTCCTTAGGTTAGTTAGGTTTAAGTATTTCTAAGTCCTAGGGGACTGATGACCATAGATGTTAAGTCCCATAGTGCTCAGAGTCACTTGAACCATTTGAAGGTAAACCAAAGACTGCGCTTTATTGACAGATCACTTAGAAGATATAACAGGTCTACTAAAGAGACTACCTAAGCTATGCTTGTCCTTTCTCCGTTAGAGTACTTCTGTGCGGTATGGAATCGTTACCAAAGAGGATTGACACACGACATCAAAAAATTCCAAAGAAGGGCAGGTTGTTTCGTCGAATCACGAAGTAGGAGAGAGAACGTCATGGATAGATAAGCGACTTGGGATGTCAATCATTACAAGAAAGGCGGTTTTCGTTGCGGCGAAATCTTTTCACGAAATTTCAGCCACGAACTTTCTACTCTGAATGTAAAATTTTTTACTGTCACCGACCTATACAGGGAGAAATGATCATAGCAATAAAATAAGACAAATCATGGTTCGCGCAGAAAGATGTAAGTGTTTATTTTTCCCACGTGGAACGGTAGAGGAATAGCCTGCAGATGGTTCGAAGAACCCTGTGCCAGGCACTTAAGTGTGAATTGTAGAGTCATCGTGTTAGACGTAGATACAGACGTTCTGTTGTGATTGCACAACAGCTGCGTGTGCTATTTCTCGTTGTGATGATGCCTGTCCCTTATGCCAGTATTTTCGAGAGTTATCGAACTCCGAAAGATGGCAGCAACTTGCAAGAGCACATCAGCTGGGAATACTATGTTGACATCTCCCCGATAAAAGTTCCGGTAACATTAGATACATCCGACAGCCATCATCTATAGCAGTGCCTGTTTTCTGCGTTGAAACTAATGAAAACAAGGCCGCGTAAGGATGAAATTTTAATACACATACCACGCACGCGGAAAAACGAGATTATCAGTCTGGTAGGATTCGTTCAAGCTGATGACGGTGCAACACTTTCCACGTACGTCGTTATATGTGGAGGTGGCCATGGAGCAAGGTTGCCCTATTGCTATGAGCTGTGGCTCTGTTGTATATGGAAGTCGATTATCGTCGAAACAACCAGTTTTCGGATATATTGTTTTTTTTTCCATGTCAGATTAACCTGACTGTTAACAGCGCGAAAAATAGCCGTCTTCTAAAATAACTGATTATCGGTTTTTTTATTCTTATCATTTCCTGTACCTATGAATCGAACGAAGATTGAAAGTTTTACCTCATTCAGTTTCAAGATAAATAGAATCAAAATATTAAATTAACTAGGCAAATGAAAGAAAACTTAGTCTGTACATTGTTCGCTGCTTTTCTCTAAATATCATAAGAGACAGGATACTACAAAAAATCATCGGTATTCTCCTACTGATTTTAATTTTTTGAAACACTGCTCAAAAATCATGTTGTAATCGGTGATCATACCACTATTTGAGCATTACGAATAATCATCGCTAAGGGCTGAAAAAAATGTTATTGAAGGTCTCCATTGTTTCCTGTTGACTAGTTCGTTTTCATGGACTACAAGCAGATAAAGCCGCGTTGCGTAGGCGCAGGCAGAAGATCAGCTACTTGCTGTTTTTACTGTATACTATGTACGAATTTTTTAATTTACTGCCGTCACCATAATCTCCTTCCTCGTTATGAATCTTTAAATTTTTAAAGCAAATGAACCACTGTACTGCATTACTACGTCACTTTGATAAAATATTTCTGGTCCAGAGTTGGTGCCATGATGCAAACACATCGGCTGTCCGGCCACGACAGCGATAAAATACCATAAATACCAGGTGGGGGGAAGTCTTGCTCCTGCATGTACATGCATCCCTTAAGCCATGACACACGGAAACAGGGAGGCAGCATCTCAGCAATGCTGTAAAAATTCTTATGCCACTTGTTTGTTACCCGTTTTTGTCGGCATTGCTATTAAACTAACACTGATTGATCTCCCCATTTTTTATACTAACGCAGTTTTATGAATAAAAATTAGTCCTTTTTTAAACAGGTTTGTTTAAAAAGGTAAAATTTTGGTACTGTTGCTACGCCTAAATTATATTTCTGTTTTTAGTAACAAAAATGGTTATAACCGACCCAAACAAATATCGAGAAATTACCGTTTATTAACAACTAAAATACCGGTATCGGTTTTAACTGTTCGGTTTTCCCCATCCCTACATTATACTGAAATGGTAAACAAAAGGCGTGGATGATGACTGTGTTACAATGTGGAGATACTGGGTGGTGTCTACGGATTCTGTTTACGTTTTAACTTGTTTACACTAGCAGATCCATTTTCTTAGTTATGTTATTTTGAGGAATGCAGCATTCAAGCCGACAAACTGTGAACATCGTTTACTTACGACTTACGTTGTCGTATTTCTCAGTTTTTGTATGGAATAACATATTATTCAATTATTATAAAAACTGTGCTGCATAACAGAGAAAAATTAGAACTGAACATTAATGGAACAGCACAGATTGTTTTGCAAATATTATTTAACTACTCGGTACTGATTACTACAATGACATTCAGACTGCTAAAATACTTAATTTCCCCAACTGCTCTATGATTATGATGTATAGGAGCAGGTAGTGGGGTGACGTACTGTGAATAATGTGTATTTTTGTGAATTAATTCTATGAAGGGCAGCTGGGCTGACGACCGCACGAGATACTTTTCTGCCATCCATCATTTGTAATGGGGCAATAAGTTTTATTTCGTGTACATATGATGGACAAATGTCGTTTATACATCTATCACACAGGACATATCATTAATTCATATTTTGTGCTGGCCTCGTAATGTTATTTTTGTGAATAACAGATCAGCACAAAAACGTCACTCGTGTTTTTCGTTGATCATAATAAGCGTTCATTTGGTAGCATTACTAGCGGAAGTTTGACAGCGCTTCTTTTATTTTGTACGTATTGCGCCCAGAATTCGAGAGAGCACACCAGTGTCGAACTCAGAGGATATTTTGTTGCATCTTCTCTCATTCGTCTTGATATTTGCTACGTAACGGTTTGAGAAAGACGTAAGGTGAATTGTTAAGAGAAATACTGTTGTGCTGTTATTCTAAATTCATAACTAATGGGCTGTTTTGGTTTCACCAAGTAAACATGGCTAATAGTGTATTGTTTTTAGATTTATTTACAGAATTAATAATAGCATATTACTTGAACTAAGTGCTTCTGTATAAAGAATAACACCACTTAAAAACGAGAGACAATTACGCCATATAAATACTTTAAAAATTTACAAACGGAGAACGAACACTGCGTTAACTTTATATCACTGTGTAGCTATATAATTTTCCCAAGGCTAATGTATACCGTTTAGTACCTGTGTTTGCGTAGTTACGCAGTTTGTGTGTGTTGCAGTGGTACACAGGTATACGAAGAGATTTTGTCTCAGCTATTGTAATGAACTCCACGCAGTTCTCTGTCAGTTTCAGATTTCTGTAGACGTCTTTAACTGTGTACAGTATGAATACAAATGACAAAAATGCTAATATGTTTTATAATGTAGAACAAAACATGGAAATTTCGAATGGTAGGCAGTGTCTTGAAAGAGAGAGCAATTAGGGGTAACGTTATCGATACCCTTACTGTCGATGAACACAGCAGCTCACTTCCAGGTTTGTGAATATCTCTGATTTTCTAGAGCATTCTGGAAGGTTGTGTTTCGCCTCAACTGCATTGTTGTCAGGCATCGTTGGCGTCTTCGATCTTTTTCACAGGTATCGTCGAGAGTGGAGGGATTATGTAACGGGATTTTGAAGAGGACAGACATGCATTGTCTGCAGTACCGTATTGAGATACATCTGCGTTCTCGGCAAAATCGTAAAGGTTGCAACCCCCTTCCCTATTAAACACAACCTTTCTGAATATTTTTCTGCACAGATTTATCTGATTTTGTAATTTGTAAATATATATATTTAATGAGAAATGAAGAGTTATGGAAAAATTATTACTGAAATGAACTCAATAGATGAAACGATACGAACAGACGTTCCGTAGGTGAAACTACAACGAAGGAGTTTCTGTGAAGAGGCCAGACTAAACACATGGTTCCCGTGGGGAGGAGGAGGGGGGTGGGCGGGCAGCCGCATTTTCAGTAGTTGTGAGGCCAACAGTCTGCAAGATTGATTGATCTGGCCTTCTAACGTTGGTCAACATGACCTTGCTGTGCTGCTACAGCGAACATCTGGAGGCCAGGGGAAACTACGGTCACGACTTTCGAGCGCATGCTACTGCAGTATAAGCTTGAATGGTAATGGCGTCCTCTCGGGTAAAAGTTTGAGAGGTGAAGTAGCCCACTATTCGGATCTCTGGACGGGAGTTTCTCAGGAGGATACCGTCGTCAGAAGAAACAAATCTAGTATTCTACAAGCCGGAGAATGGAATGTTCGATCTCTTAATTCGGTAGCTAGGTTAGAAAACTGAGAAAGAGAAATGTATAGGTTAAAGTGAGATAAAGAGGGAATTAGTAAATTGCAATCGTATGAAGAATATATGTGCTGATCAGGCCAGTACAATGTTATCTACACAAAGTCAGAGAGAGATAATACGCGAGTAAGTCTACTAATGAATAAGAAAATAGAAATGTAGGTAAGCTACTACACTCCTGGAAATTGAAATAAGAGCACCGTGAATTCAATGTCCCAGGAAGGGGAAACTTTATTGATACATTCCTGGGGTCAGATACATCACATGATCACACTGACAGAACCACAGGTACATAGACACAGGCAACAGAGCATGCACAATGTCGGCACTAGTACAGTGTATATCCACCTTTCGCAGCAATGCAGGCTGCTATTCTCCCATGGAGACGATCGTAGAGATCCTGGATGTAGTCCTGTGGAACAGCTTGCCATGCCATTTCCACCTGGCGCCTCAGTTGGACCAGCGTCGTGCTGGACGTGCAGACCGCGTGAGACGACGCTTCATCCAGTCCCAAACATGCTCAATGGGGGACAGATCCGGAGATCTTGCTGGCCAGGGTAGTTGACTTACACCTTCTAGAGCACGTTGGGTGGCACGGGATACATGCGGACGTGCATTGTCCTGTTGGAACAGCAAGTTCCCTTGCCGGTCTAGGAATGGTAGAACGATGGGTTCGATGACGGTTTGGATGTACCGTGCACTATTCAGTGTCCCCTCGACGATCACCAGAGGTGTACGGCCAGTGTAGGAGATGGCTCCACACACCATGATGCCGGGTGTTGGCCCTGTGTGCCTCGGTCGTATGCAGTCCTGATTGTGGATCTCACCTGCACGGCGCCAAACACGCATACGACCATCATTGGTACCAAGGCAGAAGCGACTCTCATCGCTGAAGACGACACGTCTCCATTCGTCCCTCCATTCACGCCTGTCGCGACACCACTGGAGGCGGGCTGCACGATGTTGGGGCGTGAGCGGAAGACGGCCTAACGGTGTGCGGGACCGTAGCCCAGCTTCATGGAGACGGTTGCGAATGGTCCTCGCCGATACCCCAGGAGCAACAGTGTCCCTAATTTGCTGGGAAGTGGCGGTGCGGTCCCCTACGGCACTGCGTAGGATCCTACGGCCTTGGCGTGCATCCGTGCGTCGCTGCGGTCCGGTCCCAGGTCGACGGGCACGTGCACCTTCCGCCGACCACTGGCGACAACATCGATGTACTGTGGAGACTTCATGCCCCACGTGTTGAGCAATTCGGCGGTACGTCCACCCGGCCTCTCGCATGCCCACTATACGCCCTCGCTCAAAGTCCGTCAACTGCACATTCGGTTCACGTCCACGCTGTCGCGGCATGTTACCAGTGTTAAAGACTGCGATGGAGCTCCGTATGCCACGGCAAACTGGCTGACACTGACGGCGGCGGTGCACAAATGCTGCGCAGCTAGCACCATTCGACGGCCAACACCGCGGTTCCTGGTATGTCCGCTGTGCCGTGCGTGTGATCATTGCTTGTACAGCCCTCTCGCAGTGTCCGGAGCAAGTATGTTGGGTCTGACACACCGGTGTCAATGTGTTCTTTTTTCCATTTCCAGGAGTGTATGAACACAATAATGAATATGTTATCGTAGCTACGACGGACACAAACCCAAGTCAACAGATACCACAGTAGTGCAAATTTGTATGCCAGCTACCGCTGCAGATGATAAAGGAAGTGAATGAATGTACGATAAGATAAAGAAAATTAGGTAGTTCAGTGAGACGAAAGTTTGACTGTCATCGTTGTCTGGAATTCGGTAACAGCAAGGGAACATAGACTGGGCGAAAGAAATGAAAGGGGAAGCAGCCTGGCAGACTGCCGCAGAGCACAGTTTAATCACTGATAATACCTAGTTTAAGAATCATGTCAGAAAGCTGTATTTATGACATTCTAAGACATTTCCAGGGCAGATGTGGACTTAAACCACAATTTATTGAACTGCACACTGTGACTAAACAAATTCCAAAATGGTAGGAAGTTAAGGAAATGGTACCTAGATAAACTTAAGCAACCAAAAATTATTGAGAGTTTCAGAGGGAGCATTTGGCTGCGTGACTCAAACAGGGGAAAGGAATACCATACAAAACGAGTGACTAGCTTTGTGTTACGAAATAGTGAAGGTCACAGAGATCGCGTACGTAAAACGACAAGACCCAGTAAAAATTATTGGATAACTAAGGAGATATTTAATTTAATCGACCAAAGGAGACAATATAAAAAACGTGGTAAATGAAGCAAGTCAAAGGGAATACAAATGTTTGAAAAATGATGTTGGCACAAAGTGCAAAAAGATTAAGCAGGAAGCGATAGAGGACATAAGCAAGATTGTAGAAGGATGCATAACTAGAGGAAACATAGATGCTGCCTATAGGATTATTACAGAAAATCTTGGAGGAAAGAAAAGCAACTGTGTGAATATCGAGAGCTCATACAGCTAGCTAGTACTACGCAAACAAGGAAAAAGTGGAAAGATATACACCACTGGCCATTAAAATTGCTACACCACGAAGATGACGTACTACAGACGCGAAATTTAACCAACAGGAAGAAGATGCTGTGATATGCAAATGATTAGCTTTTCTCAGATTTCACACAAGGGTGGCGCCGGTGGCTACACCTATAACGTGCTGACATGAAGAAAGCTTCGAACCGATTTCTCATACACAAACAGCAGTTGACCGGCGTTGTATGGTAAAACGTTGTTGTGATGCCTCGTGTAAAGAGGAGAAATGCGTACCATCACATTTCCGACTTTGATAAAGGTCGGATTGTAGCCTATCGGAATTGCGGTTTATCGTATCGCGACATTGCTGCTCGTGTTGGTCGAGATCCAATGACTGGTAGCATAATATGGAATCGGTGGGTTCAGGAGGGTAATACGGAACGCCATGTTGGATCCCAACGGCCTCGTATCACTAGCAGTCGAGATGACAGGCATCTTATCCGTATGGCTGTAACGGATCGTGCAACCACGTCTCGACCCCTAAGTCAACAGATGGGGACGTTTGCAAGACAGCAACCATGTGCACGAACAGTTCGACGACGTTTACAACAGCATGTACTATCAGCTCGGAGACTGCGATGGTGTACTCAACGACGAACCTGGCTGCACGAATGGCAAAACGTCATTTTTTCGGGTGAATCCAGGTTCTGTTTACAGCATCATGATGGTCGCATCCGAGTTTGGCGACATCGCGGTGAACGCACATTAGAAGCGTGTATTCGTCATCGCCATACTGGCGTATCACCCGGCGTGACAGTGGACTTTACATTTCAGATGTGTTACGACCCGTGGCTCTACCCTTAATTCGATACCTGCGAAAGCCTACATTCTAGCAGGATAAAGCAAGACCGCATGTTGCAGGTCCAGTACGGTCCTTTCTGGACACAAAAAATGTTCGACTGCGCGCTGGCCGGCACATTCTCCAGATCTGTCATCAATTGAAAACGTCTGGTCAATGGTGGCCGAGCAACTGGCTCGTCACAATACGCCAGTCACTACTCTTGATAAACTGTGGCGTCGTGTTGAAGCTACATGGGCAGCTGTACCTGTACACGCCATCCAAGCTCTGTTTGACTCAATGCCCATTCGTATCAAGGCCGTTATTATGGCCAGAGGTGGTTGTTCTGGGTACTGATTTCTCAGGATCTATGCACCCAAATTGCGTGAAAATGTCAGTTCTAGTATAATTTATTTGTCCAGTGAATACCCGTTTATCATCTTTATTTCTCCTTGGTGTAGCAACTTTAATGTCCGGTAGTGTATATGACCTCTACAAGGGAAATGAAGATAGCGTTGTAGAAACGGAAGAGGAAGGGGTGAAGATGAAATGGAATATAAGATAATTCGAGAAGAATTTCACAGAGCACTGAAAGGCCCAAATGGAAATAAGACCACTGGAGTAGACAACACTCCTTTAGAATTATTGAAACTCTTGGGAGAGCCAGCCACGACAAAATTATTCTATCTGGCGTGCAAGATATATGACACAGGCAAAATTACCTGTCTCCAGGAAGAATATAATAATACAAATTCCAAAGATGGAATGACCAAACCATATGTCATGGCTGTAAGATAATGACTAATTATTTATAGAAAAATGACCTAGGTCGCCCTGGCGAAAGAGTTATTTGGGTCCCAGAGAAATTTAGAACACGAATATCGTACCTACGACTTATTTTAGAAGAAAGGTTAAATAAAGACAAAACTACGTTTATGTCTTGTGTAGATTTGGAGGAAGCTTGTGGCAGTGTTGACTGGGCTATGCTCTTTGGAATCTTAAAGGTAGCAGGGATAAAATACAGGGACCAAAAGGTTATTTACAATTTATGCAGAAAATAAATTGCAGTTTTGAGACTCGAAGGAACTGAAACGTTGTCAGTAGTTGGGAAGGGAGTGAGACATGAGTGTAGTCTGTTCCAGATGTTTTTCAGAATGTACATTGAGCAGGCCATAAATGAAACAAAGAAGAAAATTGTAAGGGGAATTGAAGTTTAGGAAGAAAACATAAGAATTGCGGTATTTATGGCTGAGTAACACGTACACTGTTTTTGTTCTCTTGATTTTTCTTTATTTCGAACTAGTTTTCGGCTTATTGGGCCATCTTCAGGAAGCAACTGACCAGTGGCTGCAAGGAACAGTAGTTCTCAGGTAAGCAAACATTATAAGCTAAGATACAATACGCTTCCGTAGACTGTTATGCATCAACCTTCTTTCTCAACGTTGAAATTACGCACCGGGCAATATTGAGGACAATAAATAATTAAACTACAGTATGTTACAAGCCAAAAAGTTAAAGTTTCTGAGGTCTTGACATTGGCTGAGAAACTGCTAAACGAAGCACTCATTTATGTTATGCAACGAACATGTTTTTAACACTGAAAATCAAACTTTAGGCAATGGACAATATTATACGCAATAATTAAAACGCACAGACTCGTATTACAGGTTATATGTCTGTGCTGCCATGGTTTATGGGCTTGTGTCATTGGTTAAGATCTGTCTAAATGAGCCCTAGTAACTTACGTTGTGCAACCAAATTACATTTTATGCAATGGGCGATATTAAACCCAATACATGGTTGAAGTATGCATTATTAGAATATTATAACATATCTTGTTAAAGTTTGTGGGGAAAGCAAGGTAAGGAAAAGAAATTGTTTTGTGTTTAAATTTTGTGTAGCCGTAAGTGCCATGGTGGCAATCTGTGAGTGTGTGATTGGTTGAGTGCATCAGGTGAAGCTTAAAAAAAGGGGGGGGAGGATGTGCTTGGCTAAGCTGACATGATATCTTGTATTAAAATAAAAAAAGTAAATTTGCACAGCAAATTTCATCATTTTACGATCATGAACATTCATTACTCATAGCTCCCTATTGCAGGAAGCAGATCACAGTGTAGTTGAAGGGATACGGAAAAATCAATTTGCCACTTGTCATTCTGATGCAACCCTTTCTTTACATGTAATTTTTATGCAAAGTCAGGCGGGGTGCGGTCATAACTGGTGTCCAGTGGCATGATGCACTTTTGTGATAAGGTGCGAAGAGAACAACGTACGGTGTTTATTATGTGACACTAGCGCACGACAATATCGAATATGAACTGTAGCTTTCCGTATGTGCGAGGCGTTCATAGGCATTTGAATTAACACAAGAAAGAGGAGAAACAGGTTCTGTATCGCGTGTCACATCACACTGGCGATTCTATGCAGCAAAAACCATACAACGACTTGAGCAGAAAATCGTGTGTCGCACGGAACTAGGCACAGACTGTAGTAATTTCCCAATATAACTCTCCTGCTCAGAGCGAGGTATGTTTTAAATCAAAGTGTTTCTCTACTATAATGCTGTATCAAGCGTGTTATTTTCATTATCAAATGGAAATTACTAATAACAATGAAAATGAATTATACGAAGTGTCGAAAACAGGAAGTGGAGAGTCAAAAGTTTCGGACTTTACACAGTACAGTAAAACTAAATCTAGTTTCTGAGTGAATAGCTGGTTAGCGACATCAGATAAAAATGCATTCACATCGCAGACGCACATTCAAAAAAAATGGTTCAAATGGCTCTGAGCACTATGGGACCTAACATCTGTGGTCATCAGTCCCCTAGAACTTAAACCTAACTAACCTAAGGACATCACACGTAGCGGTCACGTAGTTCCAGACTGAAGCGCCTAGAACCGCATGGCCACACCGGCCGGCGCTGACGCAAATTAGTAGAACGGGAGAACAATGGAAATATATAAATCAGGAGATTTGCTCAATCAAACAATGGAAAATCCAGGATGGATTTTAACAATATTATGAAAAGGATAGTTGCTACTCACCGTATAGCGGACATACTGAGTCGCAGATAGGCACAAAAAAAGTCTGAAAAAAACTTTGTTTTCAGCCAATAAAATTTTAGTGGAAAATACAGGGAAGTCAATTGATCGTGATCTGGCCAAATACCTCACGAAATAAGCGTCAAACGAAAAAACTACAAAGAACGAACCTCGTCTATCGTGAAGGGGGAAGCCAGATGGCGCTATGGTTGGCCCGCTGGATGGCGCTGCCATGGGTTAAACGGATATTAACTGCGTTATTTTTTATTAATAGGAATCCCCATTTTTTATTACATATTCGTGTAGTACGTAAAGAAATATGAATATTTTAGTTGGACCACTTTTTTCACTTTGTGATAGATGGCGCTGTAATAGTCACAAAGATATTTAAGTACGTGGTATCACGTAACATTCCGCCAGTGCGGACGGTATTTGCTTCGCGATACATTACCCGTGTTAATGTGGACCGTTTACCAATTGCGGAAAAGGTCGATATCGTGTTGATGTATGGGTACTGTGATCAAAATGCCCAACGGGCGTGTGCTATGTATGCTGCTCGGTATCCTGGGCGACATCATCCAAGTACCAGGACCGTTCGCCGGACAGTTACGTTATTTAAGGAAACGGGAAGGGTTCAGCTACATGTGAAACGTCAACCACGAACTGCAGCAAATGATGATGCCTAAGTAGGTGTTTTAGCTGCTGTCGCGGCTAATCCGCAAATCAGTGGCAGACAAATTGCGCGAGAATTGGGGATCTCAAGAACGTCGGTGTTGAGAATGCTACATCAACATCGATTGCACCTGTACCATATTTCTATGCACCAGGAATTCCATGGCGAAGACTTTTAACGTCGTGTACAGTTCTGCCACTGGGCACAAGAGAAATTATGGGACTATGACAGTTCTATTGCACGCTTTCTATTTAGCGACGAAGTGTCATTCACCAACAGTGGTAACGTATACCGGTATAATATGCAGTATTGGGAAATCCACGATGGCTACAAGTTGTAAGTTGTCAGGCAAATCCAACACCTTCCATGAAAACCTTGACATGATAAGTAAATCCAGTAGTAAGTCACATAGCTCCGAATAAATCGTGACATTAAATTAACCAAAGTAATACGAGTAACGAGTGAGCAAATGGAATACCACAGACTAACACTAGAATGCCTAAATGCATGTCATACCTTCCCACCATGAGACAGACGCAGTTCCGAGGGGAGAAACGAGAACAGAAGCCGAAAGCAGAACCGTGTTAACCTAGAAGGCCCTACGATAAGGGAGGGACTGGACACCCACGTCGCCAGCTAACCACTAGAGCAACGCCAGCTGCAAGTTTCAGCGTGAGACTTTTTCGCGTCTCTGTTACGTTGCAAACTTTAAAAACATTGCCCCACCACGAAAAGTATAACGTTTCTCATTGGATAGACAGAATTTTTGTAGGCGGAGCTTAAGGTTAACATTGAGACCCTGATTGGTCAGATGAAAACACAGGATAGTTTTTTTTAAACCAACTTCGGTATATTGTAGTAAGGAGATGTTAGGAGGAGAGTTGCTTGCGAGACAGCGAGGTGAGTGGAGCTGTGCTTTCCGCCGCCCCCTGGCGAACACCGACAAGGTAATGTACGCACGCGATGCTGCATAACAGCGCATAAAACTGCAGAAGTCTCATCTGTTACACCCCCTTTTTTGCGTAATACTAGTGTCGATCGTAAATTAAAGCTCATGGTGTTCACATTTGGCACTTGAAGTAAAAATCTGAAACGCGATGATTTTTCTGATATATAGTTATTGAGAAGCCACATCAGCCACTGTAATTTACGACGTTAGATAAGTAATTAAAGATAATTGAGGGTCACTGTAGACCATTTTGATAGTTTTCTCTTTTGTGAAACTTAACTTGAACCTAGATTA
Source organism: Schistocerca gregaria (assembly GCF_023897955.1). Taxonomy (NCBI): domain Eukaryota; kingdom Metazoa; phylum Arthropoda; class Insecta; order Orthoptera; family Acrididae; genus Schistocerca; species Schistocerca gregaria. The sequence continues at coordinate 598,781,571 of NC_064924.1, read as the reverse complement.
TAGATGTGATATGGCATAGGTCATCCTTCGATCCATTGTAGAACTTGGAAACCCATTCAGTGAATATTCGTTCACATTTTTGTTCAACGCAGTTGGTTTTTACCATCCTGTGTTAAAACACTCCCTTTTATTAATAGTGCAATTTATAAACAATGTTTTGTGAGTAGAATAAAATTTCCAATGGCAAACGTAACAAATTTTTCGACGTTACTTTACCAGCTAACTAAAAATAGGAAAGCCTTGAACCCCTTCCACTAAATTTAGTGAGTATTAAGATTCTTTTATAGGGAGTATAGTGGGTCTGACGCTGAAATCATTAAGTATTTGGTTATATCATCGCTAGTCCCACTGAACTCTTCTGAATTCTACATGTCATGTGTGGTCTGGCGTCTTCTTACCAGCAACAGGTCCCACGTTCACACTAGTCAATTCCCTAAAAATTACGCTCAGAGCGTCGTTGCGCGAAAGTGGTAGGGAGACACGATATAGAACAAACGTACACCACGCAGAATGTTGGAAAGTGGAACATCAGCGACCTTGGCAGGTGCGGCATTATGGGAGGAAGGATAATTGACACCCATTTTATCGATGACAATCTAAAAGGTGCAATGTATTGCATGGGGGCTTAATTAAATACAATGCAAATAACTTTAATTTTTAGTCGCAGTTTGTCCGGTTACGCCGTCTCGTAACCGGTTGGCCCTGAATAATACACTCCTGGAAATGGAAAAAAGAAAACATTGACACCCGTGTGTCAGACCCACCATACTTGCTCCGGACACTGCGAGAGGGCTGTACAAGCAATGATCACACGCACGGCACAGCGGACACACCAGGAACCACGGTGTTGGCCGTCGAATGGCGCTAGCTGCGCAGCATTTGTGCACCGCCGCCGTCAGTGTCAGCCAGTTTGCCGTGGTATACGGAGCTCCATCGCAGTCTTTAACACTGGTAGCATGCCGCGACAGCGTGGACGTGAACCGTATGTGCAGTTGACGGACTTTGAGCGAGGGCGTATAGTGGGCATGCGGGAAGCCGGGTGGACATACCGCCGAATTGCTCAACACGTGGGGCGTGAGGTCTCCACAGTACATCGATGTTGTCGCCAGTGGTCGGCGGAAGGTGCACGTGCCCGTCGACCTGGGACCGGACCGCAGCGACGCACGGATGCACGCCAAGACCGCAGGATCCTACGCAGTGCCGTAGGGGACCGCACCGCCACTTCCCAGCAAATTAGGGACACTGTTGCTCCTGGGGTATCGGCGAGGACCATTCGCAACCGTCTCCATGAAGCTGGGCTACGGTCCCGCACACCGTTAGGCCGTCTTCCGCTCACGCCCCAACATCGTGCAGCCCGCCTCCAGTGGTGTCGCGACAGGCGTGAATGGAGGGACGAATGGAGACGTGTCGTCTTCAGCGATGAGAGTCGCTTCTGCCTTGGTGCCAATAATGGTCGTATGCGTGTTTGGCGCCGTGCAGGTGAGCGCCACAATCAGGACTGCATACGACCGAGGCAGACTGAAGCGCCTGTTGACTGAATCTGTGACCAAGAGGCATTGTTAATTAGGACTGAAATAAAAAATTTCTTTACCTTCATATATATTGACGAAAAAATACACTCTGATCATTACAACATCCCCAATCGAATAACATATGGTGTGTCTTGCCCAACAGAACAACTAGTACTCTATCGACGTCTCAACAAGCACAGATCACGCCTACCTCAGAACTACCACTGCACTTACCAACTTCTCAGCGGCAACTGCCAGTGGAGGCGGCTGAATAATACTCTTTGGCGCAATCTCTGGCGCTGTGACTCAGTGTAGCCACCTTTCATAGGCCCCTCCTCCACGAGCTAGAATTTGATGGTATTTTTGCCAGCATTGGTGGTGAAAATACCACCAAATTTGTCCAAAAAAAATACAGACAAAATTAAAAGATAATATTAAATAAGTAAATACCACATAACTAAATAAATTTTGGCTTTGCACTGACCTTCCAATAACCTAATATATAAAATACAGTAAGGAATACAAATGCTTGTATACATGTGATTTTAAATAATAGTTTACGCAAGTATAATGTGGTTAAACAATTCAATCAATATCGTCAGCAATGACGAATAGGTGCAGGTAAGACTCTCATAACATTTCATAAACAGTAAACACACAAAAAATCAGTTTATACAAATATTCACATAAAATCTGTTGTGGTTGGCAGGAGAGCCAACCCGTATAACTGAAGGAGGCCGAAATGCACGCCTTTTAGCTCATGCAGGCTGGCGTGTAGTCTGGAACATGACAAGGGAATTAGAATTGAGAAAAACGGACGTAGCTAGTGGAATACTTAACTTTAATCCATTAATGACGAACGTCGCTCTTGACGGTACATGATTTACAACATCAATAGAAACTGATCATGGCGCCTTGCTGGGTCGCAGCAAATAACGAAGCTGAAAGCTATGCTAACTATCGTCTAGGCAAATGAGAGCGTAGAAGTCAGTGAACCATAGTTATCAAAGACGGCTGTACATCTGGGGCGAGTGCTAGGAAGTCTCTCTAGACCTGCCGTGTGGCGGCGCTCGGTCTGCAATCACTGATAGTGGCGACACGCGGGTCCGACGTATACTACCGGACCGCGGCCGATTTAAAGGCTACCACCTAGCAAGTGTGGTGTCTGGCGGTGACACCACAAAATCCTTCCAGTAGTTCAACAAACACGTAGAACTCCTCAGGGTAGTTGACAGTTCCAGCAGTAGCACCCAGCGATGGTCAACAGGAGCAAATAGCAGTCTCATAACATTTCATAAACAGCAAACACACAAAAAATCTGTTTATACAAATATTCACATAAAATCCTTTCAATAGTTCAATAAACAAGTAGCCCTCCTCAGAGTATTTGACAGTTCCAACAGTATCACCCAGCAATGGTCAACAGGTGCAAATAGCAGTCTCATAACATTTCATCAACAGTATTTAAACAGCTCCAACAGTGGCACCCAGCAATGTTGCGCAGGTACAGACACCAACAAGTGGCATCATTCCAGTAGAAGCAGTCCATCAGTGGCACCCAGCAATCTTGAGCAGGTGTAGACACCAACAAGTGACATTATCTCAGTAGAAGCAGTTCCATCAGTGGCAGCCAGCAATGTTAAACAGGTGCAGAGAGCAACAAGTGATATCATCTCAGTAGAAGCACCTCTATCAGTGGCACCCAGCAATGTTAAACAGGTGCAAGCACGAACTACAGTTTGAATGCAGACACAATTGCTTTTACAAAATCATTATCAATGCTCTTACACTAAACATAGAAATTATAATAAGCACACAAATGATATCAGATAATTGTCATATTAACTATTACAAAAACACAAATGTCAGTAAACTCATAATATTTATGGGTGTCAGTGCAAGCCACAACAAACAAGTAAAATAATATTTAGGAGATAGGTCGGTACCAATTATTTGAGATTGGGAAAGGAAAACACACAAAACACACTCACTCATCTCTCATCCACATATCAAGTACTACTGTGTAATTGAATAGTGTTAACCGTGTAAATGCAATTCTGTCAAAATTTGATGCTCAATATGTGTATCAAGTAGTAGTGGTACAGTGTATAACAGTCAATAATAGTTAGTCAACGTCATAGTTATCATGTCAAGACCAATGTTTGCCAAGCCAACTTTTTCTGAACAATTGTCAGTGTGCCATGATATGCAAATACTTCCTTTCTCAAAAAAAAAGTACTGCTTATTGATTTAACAAAGTGTGTGTGTGTAGACAATCTTCTAGTGTTCTAGTCTGCCATCTTCATCCTCCTTGTTCCATATAAACCAACAAAAAAATGCTCCTCACTTACTTTACCTCTTATCCACCAAAACTCCAATAATCATCAGCATCACATAATCTTAATACTTCAATAATACCTCTTACGTCGATGCATATAAACCTTATCATCAATATCATTTCCCTTACCTCTTATCCACCAAAACTCCGATAATCATTAACATTACACAATCTCAATACTTCAATAATACCTGTTCAATAGATCGAGACATATACCAATATCATTTCACTTCCATAACAACTCTTTCCTCTAGTCAGTCTCCTCGAACAAGTACAGATAAAATCCTAGTGCAAACTTCAATTCATCATCCCATACAATCCAAAGACATAATGTCCACACACATCCTCTGTGTAATCCATCTGACCCATTATGAATTATAAAATACATTTTGGTTACCTTGTCCATCATTAAATAAAAGAAATGGATACATGACCTCTAACAGCCTTTAGTCTGAATAACTTTCAGTAAGTAAGTACGAGTACGGAGTGTGAATGATCTTAATATTCCACAGTGTGTACACCATTTCAAGAATCATGGCAAAACAGAAGCAACTTGTGTCAAGTGTCACTTGCTATTTCAATTGCTCACGAAGAGTGCAGTGTAATAACTGTCAATGGTCTAAACCTGGTGTGCGTACGTCATGTCATTAGCTTCCTTCCTATTAGCATAAATTTATACAGCTTCCATAAAACCTCCAGCTCATGTGACTTCAATGAAGTTTCTTGTACCAATATCGTTCGTAGAATTATAGCAGTTCATTTTCTTATCTTAAAATATAAAGCACTGAGCGTAAGCAAAACATGCTATAGCGAGTAAATATACCAGTAGAGAACAGAATGTTAACAAGTGGATGTAGCACAATCCCTGTAGTGAGGCTCTGCAAAGCGAACAATCTATAATTAATACCATAGTGTGACCTGAACTCCATGTTCGTACACCGTACATCAGCATTCAATATACAAAATTTAAGAATCGTTATGACAACAAAGCAGAAATGTGTAAATATGCAATCCATACACAGAGCAGCAAATATATATATTACATAATAAACGTGTCATTAGCATCATGCTAAGAATGCTGAAGATTAGATGGGTAGATCACATAACAAATGAGGAAGTATTGAATAGGATTGGGGAGAAGAGACGTTTGTGGCACAACTTGACCAGAAGAAGGGATCGGTTGGTAGGACATATTCTGAGGCATCAAGGGATCACCAATTTAGTATTGGAGGGCAGCGTGGAGGGTAAAAATCGTAGAGGGAGACCAAGAGATGAATACGCTAAGCAGATTCAGAAGGATGTACGTTGCAGTAGGTACTGGGAGATGAAGAAGCTTGCACAGGATAGAGTAGCATGGAGAGCTGTATCAAACCAGTCTCAGGACTGAAGACAACAACAACAACAACAACATTAGTATCATATCAGCATAAGCAAATAAATGTTCATATGTAATCTTAATAAGTAAACATGAAGCGCAAGCAGATAAATCACAAAGTATAACTTACATACATAGCCATATCAGCACAATTAATCAGGTGACAATTATAATTTAAATAAATAAGCACAGCAGGCACATAATAAAAAATGTGACATCAGTGAAAAAGCAGTGCAGCCAAGCGATGCATAATATACATAATTAACAACCCTGTTCATTAATCAATCATTGTCAAAATCAGTTAACACAAAGTATAAATCACGTAATCGCGAGCAGCAAATTACGTCTAACGTACGTACCTACGTGGAAAGATGTTACCTGAAAAATAACTCAATTAATAGTTACCTTTTTAGTTTATTACTTTCTTCTTCGAAATTACATTCTTCCAGAAATTTTCTCGATAGCAAGTCCTCTTAACGTCAGACACACACAGAATTTACCTGAAGTTCTTAAATATTTTATACAACTGTATCCTGAAAAATACTGAACGTTAATAACATAATTCATCAAGTCACTATAGCTTTATACTGAATTTATTCGGAGAAATTAGACTGTATATTTGTTTATGGCTGCCAGTGCATTCGCACTGAGCACTCGACCAGCTGTAGGTACGCGTGACGTAGGAAGTAATTGTTTGCTGTCAACGACTCCCTTGTGCGGCGCGCAGACTTGACTGTTGCTTTGTGTATGTGCCGCCGCCAGAACACGGCGCGGTATCCTTGTATTCCCTGCGTGTTTACGTATAACTGTTAGTTTCTCAAAAGTATGTTATTCCACAAAAATTTTAACGTTCGATATACGATGTATTCCCTTAGAGCGCCGAGATTTTAGAGTTTCTACTTCGACAGTGTTATCATGAATAATTTTGCGAACCCTATATGGACAGTTATAAAGCAGAAAAAAATTTGCGACACGAGCCTTTTCCTTTGTGAGACAAACGATGAGACTTAATTAACACCTTTTGATCAACTGACAAGGTTTTTAAACGACCAGGAGGTTTAGTTGATTTCTCTCTTCTAGCAGCCGCAGATGCAATATTTTGTAGAGCCAGGTTGACAACTTCAGAATGCCGCAGTTTCCGTGAAGGCGGAAAAGGAACAATTTCAGAAATGCGATTTGTCGGTGCTTTATTTTTTAGTATCAATATGGGCGGTAAAGAAGTTGAATCATTAGAGAGTTCATTCAGAATGTTTTGAAAAATATGAAGATACTGATCCCACGTTCTGTGATTCTGATGACAATAAAGTCGACACAATTTATTGATTTCCTTCATCCATCTCTCTGAAGCGTTTGATCGAGGGTGAAAAAGTGAAATGAAAATTGGTTTAATCTTACGACGCCGTAGAGTACGAAGCAAAATTTTACAGCGAAACTGTGATCCGTTATCTGATATAACCTTATCAACATGACCCACTTCTTTAAGAAAATGTTTAATGAAAGCATTAGATACTGAACGAGCTGTTGCTTTGCGTAAAGGTGTAAAACACACATAATTTGATGTCAATTCCACTGCTACCAAAATGTACATAAAACCATTAGTAGAACGAACCACTGTATCGAACAAATCGACTGCAGCCCTATCCTTTAATTTCGCTGGAATGGAAACAACGCTGCTCTGTGAGAAATAGTTGGCGGCTTAGCCTCTTGACATAACTTGCATTTGGCAAGAACAGATTGAATACGTTTTTCCATATTACTGAAGTAGCAATTTTCTCGTAATTTATGAAAGCATTTTCTGGGACCAAAGTGTGCATAACTGAAATGTGTATACCAAATCAATTTATTAACCCACTCATCAGGAATGCAAACTAACCAAACAGAGTTGTCGACCGATTTTCGTTTAAAAAGAATATCATTGCGAACTAAATAATACTGTATAATCGCTATGCTTTCCTTCCTCCTCCACTTCTCCTTAATGTCCTTCCAGATTGGATCCTTATTTTGCTCCTTAGCGATTTCCTGGAGCGAATACGAAATAAAATTTTCAAACGCAACACCTTGAATGTACATCAAACAATAATTGTTTTCTTTACAGTCCTCCTCAGCACTCTGTTTCAAACCCATAGGTGCACGTGATAAAGCATCAGCAATATTATTTGAAGAACCCTGTATGTAAGCAATACTAAAATCAAATTCCCGTAGATACAGCGCACATCGTGACAATCTTCCATGTGTTAATTTTGCTGACATAAGAAATTCCAGAGCTCGGTGATCGGTGTAAACCTTAGTATGTCTGCCGTACAAAAAGATGCGAAATTTTGTGAAAGCCCAAACAACAGCCAAGGCTTCTAGTTCTGTAATCGAATAATTCTTTTCTGATTGAGAGAGAACACGACTTCCAAATGCAATAGTTTTCTGTACTACAACGTCGTTTTCTTCTATCTCTTGAAATAAGTGTGCACCTAGGCCTTTGTATGATCCGTCGCCAAACAAAAATCTTTAGATAAATCTGGATGTGAAACAAGTGGAGCAGCAACTAAAGCATCACGAAGTTGTTCAAATTCTGATTGAGCTTCCTCATCCCAACACCAATTAGAATTCTATCCAGATAGTTCACATAGACGAGATGTGGCCAAATTGTCCAATCTAACAAAGCGTCTAAGAAAATTACGGACACCAAGGAAACTATGAACATTACGTTTTGTAGTAGGAACAGCATTATTACGAATAGCGTCTAGTTTCTCTGGATCAGGAAGAATACCTTCTGTAGAAATAATATGACCAAGAAATTTCATCTGAGAACGACCAAATTCAGATTTTTCCATGTTCACTGTAATGCCAACTCTTGCAAAAATACGTAATAATGAATCCAAAACTTTATTATGCTCACTCCTAGAACGTTTAGCAATAAGAATATCGTCAACATATGAAGTAATATTGTCAAGAAGATAAAGAGGTAAAATTTATTTTAAACTACGAATGAATTCTGCTGAAGATATAGTAAGTTCAAACGGTAATTTCCGAAATTGGTAACAGTTACCAAAGGCTAAAAGGCAGTGTATTTTCTACAATCAGGGTGGAGTTCTATTTGCCAAAAACTTGCGCGCATATCAATCGTGGATAAAACTTTAATTCCATGGAAATGTTGAAGAAGTTCACCTAGATTTTGTGGGCGGTCAGTTTCAGGAATTATGATATTATTTATCTGTCTTGAATCCAGAACCAAACGAATTGACCCATCCTTTTTAAGAACGACGTGTAATGGCCTGGTATAAGGACTGACTGCTGGCTCAATACTGCCTTGATCTAATATGCATTGAAGTTCACTCTTAACCTTGTCTCTATAAGCGAAAGGAATAGCGTACGTTTTTCCTCGAAGTGGTGTGTGTTCTTTTACTTTAAATAAATATTGAAAGCCTTGTATAGTTCCTGTGTGATGACTAAATACTGTAGCATGTGACGTCAAAATTTGGTGCAGTTCTTCTCTTGCAACGTCATCTGGCACTTCAGCCTTCTTCACCTTTTCATTAATTAATTCTTCGCTATTTATTATATCATCCATCGCTTCTCTGTATCTATTGTCCTTGTCATTAATGAACACATTGTCGTCATAATGCTCAGAGAAAACATCAGAAGTAAGAAACCTTAAACATTTTGCGTCTGATTCATATTTCGTTAAACACTCGAAAAATTTCATACATATCGGCATTCCGGCAACAGTCAAATTCACACTTTCTTCTTTAAAGTTTAAAATTGCCTTATGTGCGTTAAGAAACTCCATACCTAATATAATTTGTGTACTGAGTAATGGAACAGTAATAAAATTTGCAGAAAATTCGTATCCTTGACAAATGAAATTTAAGTTGATCTGTTGTTCGACTTCCACACTTTTTCCAGAAATAGCTCCTCGAATTGTAGTTTTAGGAACAGGTAACACAGGACAAGCAATAATTCTTGCACATATACGAAAAACTGATTCACAAATAACATTCAATCGGCTCCCAGAATCTAAAACTGCAGTGAACTTATTCTTACCCACACATACTTCAATAACAGGATGTAAAAATGCGTCTACATTATTTTCCTTTTCGTCTATCAAAATGTCTCTCACGTAGTGTAAAGTCGTAGTGTCAGGACTTTCTGAACCGTCTATATTGCTGCCAGAAGTCGAAGCTACAAGTCATTGTCGATTGTTCACGTCACGTCTTTGATTGTTCCCATCATTTCGCGGATCAATTTCTACGATTTGCACTAGTCTCTCTGAATTTCTGCCACGCAGAGGATGCCAATTAGGTCCCTCCTGTCTGTTAGATGTAAATTCTTGGTTGTGTCTGTTATTAAAATTTCTATTTTCCTGTCTATCTGCATGACTGCTTCTTGTGTAATTTCGACTGTCACTTCTGAAATTATTGTTATATCTACTACCCTGGTTATTTCTGTACTAAGAATTCCTATCATTGTATCAATAATTTCTGTCTTGATGATACCGATTACTGTTTCCGTATGATTGATAATTCCCGTAGGAATTTCCGTTATTATAATTGTCTGTGTAATTTCTGTTAGACCGTCTGTTGTTGTCATAAGGCTGGTATTTATTGTCCTGTCTGTTTCGTCTGTCATTTTCAAAATTACCGCTATAACGTCCGTTCCGATCACTATCCCTTTTCTCTGAAAGTCTATTGTAATTATTGTTACTGAAAAAATTACAATAAGTCCCGTCGTCGTTGTCATACTCAGGTTCTTGTAGCAAAGTCTTAAAAGTCTCAATGTCGTCTTTACATCTTCCGGCTAAAGCAATTTGTCTTATCGGTTGTGGCAGCTTAGTTAAACAAATGCGAATTAATTCAGTCGGGCTATAAGGGTTGGAAAGGAACTGATTCTTTCGAATCATGTCTTCAAAGTATTCTGCCGTCGTGCGGAACTCAGATTGTTTAAAATTACGCTGCATAATAAGGCTATGTTTGACTCTGCCTTGCATGTTTTCGGACCAATATGCCGATAGAAATGCATGATAAAAATCATTTAAATTATTACAATCTCTAATAAGTGCGCGCATGCGCGTCGCCGGTTCGTTTTCTAAATATCGACATTTGTGACTTAGTGGCCAATTTGGTGGAAGTGCGTACATAAATTGGTCTAACCATGAACATGGATGTTTGTCATTCTTAGAATTAGGAAGATCTTAAATTTCCGAACAGTTAAGAAGTGTTTATAGTCAAAGTTTTCGCCTCGTGGCGACAAAGATCTACCGCGTCTGTCCCCGTCCCAATGTCGATTTTGTCAAGTTCGCGCGCCTGGCGCTCTCTTTTTGCTTCTCGTAAATGAAATAAATTATTTTCTTCAAAGCCCTCTGCTATCTGTGATTCTAAATTTCTTCTGCTATCTTTTCCTACGATTTCGTTTTCAATTTGTTTGACTTGCTTTCGTAACGCCTTAAATTCCCTTTTAAAGCGTTCATTAAATTTTCCCTGATTTTCAACATGTTTCTTTATGTTCTGGTACTCTTCGGTTTCTGCAAATGGCAATGGAGCTGTATCGTCTGAATCTCTGTCCACATTTAAACTAAGACTTGTCAATTTATCTGAAATCTCTTCAACTCTTTCCGATAAGTCACCTATTTTTTCTTTCTGTTTATTTACGTCTTCCGTAAGTGTCGCCACCCGGGTTTCAGTATTGGCACTTTTAGTAGTTAACTGTTCATACTGTTGTGTTAGGTTATTTATTCTGTCATTTGGTACAGATTCCTCGATTCCTTCAAATATTTCTTCCTTATCGTGTGCGCGTAGTAAATTTAACTCTGAAAATTTTTGTTCTATTACGCGATCTCTTTCTTCCTGTTCTCTATCCTGTTCCTTTTGTCTGATTTCTATTGAAATTAATCTATTATTGTGAGCATTCAAAATCGGTTGTACTTCTTCTCTAATTTCTTTCTTTAATTCATCTTTCATGTTTTTAAAACATATCCCTAGTCGTGAGTCTAACAGTGTTTCCATTGTTTCCATATCGGTTTTAATTGTTCCTATTTGTGAGTCTAACCGTGTCTCCATTGTTCCCATATTATTTTTAATTGTTGCTATTTGTGATCCCACTGTTTGTAATTCAGATCCCAACCGCGACCCCAGCGAGTCCAACAGTGCTTCCATTGTTCCCATATCAGTTTCTAACCGAGTTGCCAAAGTTCCCATCTCTGTTTTTAATTCAGATCCCAAATTAAATATTGCACTCATCATTTGCTCCATATTAACTGGTTCGAAATTCTTTTCGCCCCTAAAATTTCCCGTATAACTGACATTCTTCGGCATAGCCGTAAAGCTATCTATGTTCGATACTATTTCAGAATCTTCTGTCGTTAATCTCGAATTTTTTGATTGTGAAAAAATTTGAACTGGTTCCCGACTTATTAAATTGTTTTCTACTTCATTATTCATCATACTGTTCTCATGTGTTGGCGAGTTCGACATGTTAACAATTTCGTCATTCTCACTATCCATCATTTTTGCCTTTTTCATCGATCGCCTAATCATTTACAAAACATACAAAACTCGTCACAATACGAAAATTACACAGAATATAACACTTTATCACCAACAATACCATTCACACGAAATGCTTCCCGACCAACACGATTAACGAACAACTGAAATCCTCATAACTGCACAAAATTGTCAAACCCGTATACAAGACATCAAAAATTAAATTCTGCAAAAATACCATTAGAAGAAAGACAAGACAACTACAAATGTTCATTACCAAATCTACACCTGCAATATAGACTACAGTTACTAAACCACAAATTACTACAACAATCCTACTGTCTGCTATTTTTACTATCAAAAGAATTCCAAGGGATGATCCGAAGCAGCGGTCGCCTCGTGCATGGGGGCTTAATTAAATAAAATGCAAATCATTTTAATTTTAGTCGCTGTTTATCCGGTTAGGCAGTCTCGTTACCGGTTGGCCCTGAATAATATTAGTACGCAATCTGACTGCATAGAATTACAACAAAGAATGAAAGGAAATTTGCGTCAACAATTAATTAATTAAGTCCCCAGCAACTATAAAAGCTACGAAACAAGAAAGCATAAGAGTAACTATTCTGTGTACGGAAGTGTGATTCAACGTACACATCTGGCGCGGTTCTTCCTCAATACGACATGATGCTTTAAACGCCATTTACAATGAAGTAATTAAAAAAACATATATACTTTGATTGCACATCAAAACCAGAATTACACTCTAAAACATGAACACAAGCCAGATGCTTTGTTGACTGAACCTGTGACCAAGAGGCATTGTTATTTAGGACTGAAATAAAAAAAATTCTTTACCTTCATATATATTGACGAAAAAAATACACTCTGATCATTACAACATCCCCAGTCGAATAAGATATGGTGTCTTGCTCAACAGAACAACTAGTACTCTATCGACGTCTCAACAAGCACAGATCACGCCTACCTCAGAACTACCACTGCACTTACCAACTTCTCAGCGGCAACTGCCAGTGGAGGCGGCTGAATAATACTCTTTGGCGCAATCTCTGGCGCTGTGACTCAGTGTAGCATCCTTTCATATGCCCCTCCTCCATGGGCTAGAATTTGATGGTATTTTTGCCAGCATTGGCGGTGAAAATACCACCAAATTCGTCCAAAAATACAGACAAAAATAAAAGATAATATTAAATAAGTAAATACCACATAACTAAACAAATTTTGGCTTTGCACTGACCTTCCAATAACCTAATATATAAAATACAGTAAGGAATACAAATGCTCGCATACATGTGATTTTAAATAATAGTTTACGCAAGTATAATGTGGTTAAACAATTCAATCAATATCGTCAGCAATGAGGAATAGGTGCAGGTAAGACTCTCATAACATTTCATAAACAGTAAACACACAAAAAATCAGTTTATACAAATATTCACATAAAATCTGTTGTGGTTGGCAGGAGAGGCAACCCGTATAACTAAAGGAGGCCGAAATGCACGCGTTTTAGCTCACGCAGGCTGGCGTGTAGTCTGGAACATGACAAGGGAATTAGAAATGAGAAAAACGGACGTAGCTGGTGGAATACTTAACTTTAATCCAATAATGACGAGCGTCGCTCTTGACGGTACATGATGTACAACACCAATAGAAACTGATCATGGCGTCTTGCTGGGTCGTAGCAAATAAAGTAGCTGAAGGCTATGCTAACTATCGTCTCGGCAAATGAGAGCGTAGAAGTCAGTGAACCATCACTGCCACTGGAGGCGGCTGAAAAATACTCTTTGGCGCAATCTCTGGCGCTGCGGTTCAGTGTAGCCACCTTTCAGTATGCTGATTTTCCTACGTGATATTCTACCGATGAAACTACAAGATGTTTCACTGTATGACAGAAAGGCGATGTACGTCCAAAATGATGGATGTCCGGTACATAGCTCGCTTGCGGTTGAAGCGGTATTGAATAGCATATTTCATGACAGGTGGATTGCTCGTCGATGCACCATACCATGGCCCGCACGTTCACCGGATCTGACGTCCCCGGATTTCCTTCAGTGGGGAAAGTTGAAGGATATTTGGTATCGTGATCCACCGACAACGCCCGACAACGTGTGTGAGCGCATTGTCAATGCATGTGCGAACATTACGGAAGGCGAAGTACTCGCTGTTGAGAGGAATGTCGTTACACGTATTGCCAAATGCATTGAGGTTGAAGGACATCATTTTAAGCATTTATTGCATTAATGTGGTATTTACAGGTAATCGCACTGTAACAGCATTAAATGATAAGTTCACAAAGGTACATGTACCACATTGAAACAACCGAAATAAAATGTTTAAACATTCCTACGTTCTGTGTTTTAATTTAAAAAACCTATCTGTTACCAACTGTTCGTTTAAAATTGTGAGCCATATGTTAGTGACTATTACAGCGGCATCTATCACAAAACGAAACAAAGTGATCCAACTAAAACATTCATATTTCTTTACGCACTACGCGAATATGTAATAAAAAATGGAGGTTCCTTTTTAAAAAAACGCAGGTGATATCCGTTTGACCTATGGCAGCGCCATATAGCGGGCCAACCATAGTGCCATCTGGTTTCCCCCTTCAAGGTAGAAAAGTTTCGTTCTTTGTAGTTTTTTCGTTTTCGCTTATTTCGTGAGATATTTGGCCCGGTCACGATCAGTGGGCCACCCTGTAGACAATACACGCGGACACACACACACACACACACACACACACACACACACACACATACACACACACGCAAACGCAACTCATGCAAACGCAACTCACACACACAGGATCACAGTCTCTGGCTGCCGACCGGAGTATGTGGTCACGCATCTGTGAGTTGCGTTTGCGTGTGGCGGAAGCTCATTTTCTGACGGTCTTTTGCTGTATCTGCGACTAAGCATCTCCGCTATATGGTGAGTAGCAACTATCAAGAGGTTAGCTTACTATGATACAACAGATCTTACAGAAGTAAGAAAGCGTTCGGAAGAAAAGGGACAGAAAGATTTGGAAAAATTGAAGGAAAATCGGAAAATCTTTCAGAATGTCCAGGAAAATAGTGGGAAAATGTAAGCAATTGAAGGATGCTCAGTTAAGTTCCACTAAACAACTGAAGAAAAGTGCAATGTGTATTAGCAAAGTTTAGAACGTCACAAGACCACTATTGATAATATGCAATAATAATTGTAAATTTCAAGTTCAAGAAAAGTTTCAAAGTATTCCGAATTATTCGACGATTTAGACAGAACCAAAAAGGAATTTGAAAGGCGCTTAGACAAGGCGGAAAGCATTAGCGGAAGAGAGCTCGTGAACTTAGTCTCTAAATTACAAGAGATTATCACAAAACAAGGCGAACTGACGGCGTAAACAACGCGGATTAACTGAGTAGGTGAAGAATGGAATCGGCTGCAGTGTTCTAAGCGAGTTTGAGGCGCCTGACAAAGAAGAAGTCAGAGAGATAAGAAATTGGGGATCGCAATGCATGCTGAAGTTTACCAGTCACACAAGAGCGACATATACGCACAGTGATGATCTTGTGAGGAGGGGCATAAGGTAACAAGTTTTCTGCGGTGCATGTACTTTAACCATTTCAAGCCTGAGGGATACTTCACCCGGCAGCATTTGTACGAAGTTTCAGAGGCTTATTGTCGAGAGCGTGTTTGCATCTCCGGAGTGCTATTCTGTATTTCCCTTTTTTATTCGCTTCCTCCCTTCCTTGGGAGCCAGCTTTTGAAGATTACTATCGTTCAGAGCAGCTTTTCTTGCACGACAGTGAGGAGATGAAGGCTGGCCAACGGCCACGCAGCTGTGACGTTCTGTGTGTCTTTCCCATACACCCAGCCATGTCTTATACAGTTGGCATATAGCACAAAAGTGATTAAAGGGACATTTACTAGGCAGTAGTATTGGATGTTATAGTCACAACCTACTAAGCAACGGAGAAGCCACTTCCCAAATGTGGTGAAAACTTTGAAGAATTGGCTGACTGTTTTTCAGTTAACCAAACAATGTGCTACGTTCCTGTATGTTTTTCTGTGACTCATCAGTGTTTAAAGTTCTTTTGCTGCGCTCATCATCATACAAATATTCTTTTCACCCAGTAAAATTCAGCACACCTGTCAGAGTATTCTTCATCCGTGACTGTAACTTAGAATAATACTTATCGGCTGCCTTTTTGCCATTGCAGTTGATTTCACATACATTGCTAGAAATACAAACCATAAAAATTATTTGTTAAGGTTATCAGAAGAGTTACGCAATAATTGGTGAGGTGTGCAACTAGGGACGCAACATGACAAGGAAACAAAATATATGCATTTGACACATCATTTCTAAGTAACCAAAGTCAAAAATGCACAGGAAATATTGTAAATACGCCATGAAAAGGAAAATAGTCAGGGGAAGCGGATGAATCGCCAATAGAGTTTCTAAAACTTGAGAGAAACTGGTATTTAACAAACTATCTGGAGAGCAAGACTTTGTCATGGGCATTATACAGCGTGTGCGCAGTGACGTACGAGGGAAACTGGTCGGTACCATAACAGTTACAGCTGAACAAACTAAACGAATTTCAGGTAAACTGTAAAATGAGAATCCATATAGACGCGCAGTATCGATGTCAGCACAATAACGAAGCTATTATTTAGTTCAATATCACTGTCGGTGTGCGGCGTAGTGTTATGACAAAATGAAATTTAGAGCTTCTGATCCTTTGTGCTTATCAAATTTTCACAAATTTCAAAAATTAAATTCCTAAATATTTGCCTGTAATCTAATTGATAACAACACTGTGGTCCAATTATTAAGAATAGCAGGCACCTACTCTGCTCTTTAAATGGTTTTTATTTCATAAATTATTCACGATGGGCCCATTTCGGCATATTGCCATCCTCAGGTCTATGTAATATCGGTGCTGCCATGTCCTGTGTTTTTTTTTGTTTTAGAATTATTAGTTTCTCCTTAAATGTACACTGGAGATTTTAGTCGTATTTATGTACGCTATTTTTCTTGACAATTTGGATACCGAACTGTGCTCATCGTGAATAATTTATAAAAACCATTTAAAGAGGAGTGTAGCTGACTGATATTTGTAATAATCATGTCACTAGAAGACATATTTCACACTGCGGGTCCCAAAGAACAGGAAAGCAACACTACCAATTAAATGTTCGTTTAAAATAATTTTCAAAAGAACAACTCTCCATTTTCAAGATTCGGTTTTGAGCATTAATTAGTCCCATATGTCAAACACATTAATGATATACACAAAGAAAATAACCATTAAATTTCAAAATTATCTTCTTCATTCAGAACTGAAAAGTAATTATGTTATTCCAGCCACTTATTAGTCATGCCCTTCTTATTTTTATATTACATTTGCATAGGTAGTCTTTTTGTTGACACACGTAACACGACAGACATAGAAAAATATTTTCTGTTCATTATCACAGCACGAATCTTAGCCTTACACGCTACACAAAATTTTCAATCACTCTTAAAGTGTCTCCTTCTCAATATGAAACTTCTTAAAAAAGTTTTAAACAACAGTTTTTCAACTAGTAGCAAATTTTATTATTTTTTCTATTTTTTACGACTGGACCCTCTTACTTGCTATACCTCACTTACTCTCTTCTTTCTTCTAGTGTTGGATATTTTTACGGTTTGCCAACCCAAACCACTCATACATATTCCCACTGATGCAGTATATTTTCGTCTAACGATGAAATTATTGTGTGCAGCGGGACTGAAAGACGAATCATAATGCCTCTTCTGTACGCTTCTTGGGCTGCTTTGTTGGCCGCATCACCTCCCAGTACGCCTCTTCGACCACAATTAACAATAGATTACAAACCCAAGAGACCTGCATGAGCTTAGAAACTGCCCAGATCTTAGAGAGGATGAAGTTTGCTGTAGGCAAAGATCCACTCCATTCAATAGAAATGCCGGGACAGCCTAACAAGTAGTTACAGCGTGTCACTTGTCATATGATCGACACACGGACCCGAACATTATCCGTCAGTCGCAAGCACGGGGTGGCTAGGAGTCAGACCAGAGGACTCTGCTGGCCACATGAGAGGCGGAAATCTTAGGGCTTCACGACGACAGGAAGCAGATTCAGCTGCCGCCCCGGGACAGCTGATGCGGCATTGCGTAATTGAACAATAGCTGACAAACGCGGCTTCTATTACAGACGTTGAGTACAGCTCTTCGGTCAAGCCCTTTTGGTGATGGCAGTCCCTGTAGTGGGAAATCGTCAACAAAGAAAAGCTGATGGCCGAGCGGTTCTAGGCGCTACAGTCTGGAACCACGCGGCCGCTACGGTCGCAGGTTCGAATCCTGCCTCGGACATGGCTGTGTGTGTCCTTAGGTTAGTCAGGTTTAGGTAGTTCTAAGTTGTAGGGGACTGATGATCTCAGAAGTTAAGTCCCATAGTGCTCAGAGGCATTTGAACCATCTCCGACTACGACGTATTAAGGATATATCGTGTCAGAGCATGAATCCTGCGGAAGTAGCATTCAGCGAGCTGATACTTGTTTACAAAACCAAGCCGCAGATGCTTAAACTACCTGACACGCTAAAACTGAGCACTGCCGCCATATTAGTCTTGCACTTTGTCTTTTAGCGTCAACGCTGTGTAAATCTCTTGGTGTCGGCTTACTACTCGTGTTAGTTCTTGGGAGAAAGTATATCTGCAAGAATGAACTTTTTCATTTTGCGACGAAATGTGAGAGCGAGAAAGTATCACGCTGATCCCTTAAGATCGGCCAGGAGACAAGCTCGGACGACTCAACTGGTAATAGTGTTTCTCGTGAAAGAACTAACCCTAGTTTCGAGTCAATGCCTCACCTTAAATTGACTGGAAGTTTGATAACAGGGAACACATTACTGCAGACTGGAGGATACATTCTTAGAACAGAACGAACGCTTACGCACTGTTAACTCAATGTCACATTAAATATTCAAATATTTACTTTTAGGACATACAGCTATGAACTAAATTGTAGGCACTTGACTTAAAACAAACTATGGATGTGTCGCTGTAGTTTATAAATCACAAAGCACAAAAATTAGCACATGTCTTTCTACAAGACGTGTGATTATTTACAAGGTGTTCCAGAAATGTCGCGACAAACATCCAGGAGAGTTGGAGCACATCCTCGTTTCTTCTTCTTTTTTTGGGAGGGGGGGGGGTGGAGAGTTATCAGTTTTCTGATTGGTTTGATTCGGCCAGCCACGAATTCCTCTCCTGTGCTGACCTTTTCATATCAGAGTAGCGATTGCAACCTGTATCCTCAATAATTTGCTTGATGCGTTCCACCTTATGTCTTCCTCTACAATTTCTACTCTCTAGAACTCTCCATAGTACCACGGATGTTATTCGCTCACGTCTTAACAGATATCCTCTCATTGCATTTGCTACAATTATTAACTAACGCTAGAAATATTATGGGGATTCATCTCTGCACTATGTGGGAGTACTTTCAGCAGCAGAAGAAACGTAAGATAGAGCGAATTGGAGAGAGAGTGAGAGAGAGGAGAGAGAGAGAGAGAGAGAGAGAGAGAGAGAGAGAGAGAGAGAGGGGGAGGGGGGTGAGGGGAGAGGGATGGAGGTAGTACGTGAAATCATTCAGAAATGTTGAGTATGCATTGATAATAAAATTGAATCAGAATTCTCCCGTGTGTGTATCTCCATAAACGCAAAAGCTCAGTTATTTTTCCATTAAGCAGCTCTGTTTACTTAAGTAATGGAAATGCCTGGATGTTGACATTTCGTTCTATATGTACGTCTTCTGGAATAATTTATTATACTTTCAGTGTAATGAGTTATCCTAGTCCCACCACCAGTCCTGTTGAAGAGCGCAGAGGAAGACCCTGACGTTCATGGAACCCTCTTTCTCCTGGGTTGGAAAACTGCTCCTAAAAGGCGGAAGAATCAACAACGATCAACAGCATGAGCATGCAGAAGACGATGAAAACCGCAGCATTAAAGATACTTAATGTTTATCCCGAAGACATGTGGTCTGCAATTAAAGAAGTGTCATGATGATCACTCCATTAGCAAAAGTTTCGAAAATCGTCTCCAATTCGAATCTCCGTGAGGGGCTGCCAAGGTGGAAGTAAATATGAGAAAAAAGTAGAATAACATACGAAAACATGACATTCGATAAGTCTGATCGAAAAATGCCTCATATTGAAACGGGTAGGGAAGATAGAAAATCTGAAAAGGGCAACGCAAAGTCTTAATCTACAAATACTGGAGGTCAGTGAAGTGAAATGGAATTAAAATATAATTTGTGGTTAGATGAATATTGGGTAATATCAACAGCGGCGGAAATTGATATATAATGAGAGTAGAATGTGGGCAGGGAGGTACGGCGAAGTAGTTCAGTGACAGACATTCTCGTCATAAACGACGGCGGACCGATCCCAACAGCAGTAATTCTGGTACACTTGCTGAAATCATAAACCGAAGGTGAAGAGGTCGGATACTGGGTGAGTAATTCAGTTTATAAAATTAGATGATAATCTGTCACGGGAGACTGGAACGCAGTAGTAGGGGAATGAATAGAAGAACGAGATACGGGAGA
This sequence comes from Schistocerca gregaria, assembly GCF_023897955.1. Lineage (NCBI taxonomy): Eukaryota > Metazoa > Arthropoda > Insecta > Orthoptera > Acrididae > Schistocerca > Schistocerca gregaria. The sequence goes on along the minus strand of NC_064924.1, from coordinate 598,761,252 downwards.
ATATGGACTTGGCAGCAGGACAGAGGAGAAAAATAACAGTCATGTGTAATAAATTTCAGTTAGTAACAGCGATTTTATTATTCAAGAATTACAAGAAAATTTGAAAATGGCACGGAGACACACAAAGATTTCAGGTGGATTACATCATGGCGAGACAGACGTTCTAAAGAAACCTTTTGTAACAGAGTGCGACGGGTCAGGCTCTTATCGCGCAGTTTCCTTTCCCTGAAAGAAAATCCACCTACCTCGTTTCTTAGGTAGTTGCTGCACTCGCCTCTCCTGATAGCAGCTACTGGAAAAATTGCAGAAAAGCAGTGTTGAAGAAACTGCAATTTAATAGCCGCTCACCGGAGGCCGCGATACATGTTTGCTGAAATACAATCTATGAGCAATCTTCCTAAATAAATTGAGTTATTGGAATGGTAGTAATTGTTTACTCAAACGAGAACGCGAAGTTGGTAATTCTATTTAAGCTCTTTATTGTCTTTAAGCCTGATCATCAGCCCGCTAATCTACGTTTGAAGAAAGTTCAGTTCACAATTCTATCCACACTCAAACCCCGCCAGAATTAGCTTTCAAAGTTACGGAATTTACTTAACTGCAACACAGACGATTTTCTAACATACACGTTTGCAGTCGATGTTCAATAATAGTTCGTTTTTTAACGTTAATGCTCGCCATAAGCACTTAGTAAAAGTTTACGAAGTACCGCCACGCTTTTAATTATTAAAGTTACTCGCGTCTTTCGCGGAACGAAAAGTCACAACTCGCTCAAACTCACACTACGCGTTACTGGACTCTTCCAGTCTCAAATCGCACAGTACCGAACCGATGAAGCCGTTTTATGACTTCATTTTACACATTATTCGCGAGGACACATCAAGCATGTCTCTTCTCGATCACAGTTCCTTCGCGACTCCTCCTCCACTCGCGACTCACTCTCCTAGTCTGCTAACCGTCCTCGCATCTCATTGGCTCACACATCACACAGCCAATCAGAATTAACTCTTTGGGTGCGCCTCGCGCCAAAATCTAGCACGCACCAGTCATGACTTCTGAATCATTTACGTCATGATTTCTTGTTACACAAAATTTACTGTATAATTTAACAAACCGAAAGGAAAACTAGACTTTACTTTATTTCCAGAAATTATTTAAATACTCGCGAACGTTCTGGCTGCTTGTACAATACCATACACTCTTGGACATCCGACATTCACTAAGATGGGGAACCACTGGCGACTCTGTTCCCACGGTTACATCGTCTGAACACTTGCGAGTTCCAACCTAGATTTTATACACTTGCAAAGAATGGCGAATGTCCCTCTTTCATTCACTCAGGCACACTCATTCACTCTCACCTACTCATATAAAATAACTGTTCACAAAAATTCAAAACATTTATGGTTTTAACAAAGTTATAGGTGAATTTCTAAAAGTAAAATTCTCAAAATAAATACAAAAGCACGGAAGGTGATTTTGTTTCATAGTTGGATGGTCACTGAAGGTGATCTATACATAATGGTATTTATTTAGACTCGAAAATTGTAGAAATTTGCGTTTTCTGTAAGATTTTTCTAATTTCCAAAATATGCAGGTTTCAAAGCTCAAATTTGGATGACTTATTTTTATTCATAACAGAAACTAGTATATTAACTTTTAATTTCCTCAGGTTCCTCAGTTAGAAGTTATTAAAGATGAAAGTTCCACGTTATACACGCGGCTAGTTAGCGCACAGGTCTTACATTCTCACGGTACAGACATGCCATATGGTCGTGACGTCAGACGAACGGACACCGGTAATCTGCCCGCTACAGCACATATGCTAATCTGATGGCTACTTTACAGTCTGTCTACATTTCACAGTAAATATTTGATAGAAAACTGTGCGCTCGCACTAGTTGCGACGCCACACACCTCCTGAGGAAACTAAATTTTTTCATTCATGACAAACTTTTAGTTTTCTAAAAAATTTCTATTAAAGATTTACTCAAACAGCTATTTAACATTTATAGTTCCTGTACATCAATCATCCACTTATACCTAGGGCTGACGACCTACAAAACATCTTATATCTAAACATGCACTTTTATCATCATTCAAAAAAATTTTTCAGATTACAAAATTCTATTTACAAATTCCTGAAAGAGAAAACAAACCTAAATACTATCTTGATGTACGTCACACGCACACTAACACTACTATCGCTATGGTGAGCGTCACTTTTTTTTTTACCACTTACACTTAAGATTTTGATAGCACTCGTAGTTCGACCGGGTCCTGCTTGGGAGGTCCATTTCAAGTCTCGTGCTACCACCTCTGTTTACTTCGGCGCACCTGAAACATCAGCTGGCCTCAGTTCCCTTTCTAACTGCTACGTCTTAACCTACAGCAGCGATAAATGGCGCTATCTGCTTGACTCTAAAGTCTCATATTTTTGATAAAATTTACTTTACAGTATGTACAATTTTCAAAATTTTTTTTTTTTAAGTGAAAAGTGAATTGACTTTCCTAATGCAGTACCGAAGTGGCACATTTACTCTTTAATTACTTCTTCATCTCATAATCAAACAAGTTATGGTTACATAAGAAATACTAAGAAAAACAATTCCTACAAATAGTTCACAAATACATAATAAATCTCCGCCAGCACTGGTGACTCTCCAGTTCCTGTACAATACACAACAATATAAAATATACACAAAATTATCAATATTACAATTCTGTCTCCAGGCAATCTCCTGTAGTCCTGTATCATAAATTAAACACTGAAAAATACATATTTACTTATTCATTTATCAACACTACAATCCTTATACTAATCTCTACGACAAACTTGGGGAGCTTTGTGTGTCTCTGGTCAAAAATGGAATCGATGTCATGGGTACTTTCCTCATCTCACATATCTGGAGTTACTTCAATTTCTTGTCAACATCAGGTTTTCTCTAGTCACATTCGGGTTTAATTTACAACTCTCATACTCATACTTCACACACTCAGGTTAGTATTTGTTAAAGCGTTTCCTACTAATCTGCGAAACCTCGTTACCCATACTTTCTAACATACATCCACCTCCTGAGTTACCAACGTCGCCTCAGCTCTGTTTACATTCGTAGCCTCACTTCCTTTTGTTTACAAACATCTCCTCTGTTTACCAACAAACGCCACCTCTGGTTACCAACATTAAGCTTTTTATTTACTCACCTTCGTAGCCTCACTTTTTCCTAATATCGAGCTAGCCAAACACTATGCTCATTCTTTCTCCTTTTCTCACATATTTCTCTTCATTTGACAGTCAGTCCTGCTGCACTGTCCCTTTAACTTAACTTCCTTTACCCCTTTGACAGTCAACCTTGTTGCACTGTACCTTTACTCATTTTACCACTAAATCACCTCCTGAGGCTCTGACTTCATTGAACAGACAGTTTTGCTGTACTGCTCCATTTCCTTTCCTAAACATTAGCTTAATGCTACGTCTTAACATATCGTTCTGTTACTTAACAAACAGCTTCAATGTTCGTCACCATATTTTCTGAGGCTCTTACATTTCTTAGTTATTTTACCTTTCTAAGGGCATTACTCACACCTTAGGCCAAACATTTACTTTACTGAGACTTATTACTTATCTGAGGTATCTTAATCCTTTTTGATTTTCTCTTACACTCATTCCTTACGCTTAACCTATACTGCACTGAGGTTCTTTCCTACTCATTACTTAAACACTTTATCACTTAAAAACTACGATAGAGAAGAAGGAAAGACGATAGAATTTTAGTTCTGAATGAAAGAAGAGGTAGGTTGACAATACGGAAAAGAAAGTGGAAGAAATATTGTCAAACGACTCGAGACCTAGTGCTCGTCACGCACTTAGCTCTGCAAAGAGTGCAAAGCTCTCTGAGGTATCTACTCACTCCTGGCCACGTCTCTCTTTTGAACATATCTTTTCAAATCCACAATGTTCCTAAGCCCTAACACCTTATGTGATTTCACAAACTCCAGTCTATAAGCATTTGGGTGAGGCTTCTCTACGATTCTAAATGGGCCCACGTACTCATCGGTAAACTTCTTTGTTTCTGACGTAAGTTTCTTAGATCTTTCCCTAGTTTTCACTAGCACTAGATCCCCTACCTGAAAACTAGTGGGATCAGCTCTTGCGTCATGCCTTCTCTTTCTTTCCAGGGCCTTCTTTCTTATATTAATACGTGCCAGTCTCTCCTTCTCTTCGATGGCTATGTCTGTGAGATTTGGAAACTCGACCAGGTCGAATAAAATATTATTCGGCCTAATGTCACACATTAGCTCTACTGGTGCATATCCTGTGGCTTCATCAATATCAATTAATTCTAGTAATTTCTCCTCGATCCTATTTCTGACACTCACAAGCTCAGACGGATCCTCTACTTTTTTGCCACCGTACTCATTATAGCCCTCCAAGAATTTCTCTGTTTTACAAATACATATAGGAAAATCATTCTGCTCAGGATCCTCACATAGCTGCTTACCGATGAAAGGTATAGTAATTAGTTTACCCTTAATTTTTACCATAACATCATTGGTAGAAAAATTCACCCATCCTTCATATTTATTCAAAAAGTCAGCCCCCACCAATATGTCTACACTCAGTCCATTTATAACTAAGAAGTTCTGTCTTATTTCTACTTCCTTAAATGCTATGGGTAGAAACACTTCCTGTTTTACTGTCTTCTTAGTCTTACCGGTTGCTACTACAATGTTCAAGCCACTTACTGGCATCTTAACAATCTGTTTACTGTTAGGGAGTTCATTTACCAAGTTCTGGGATACTGCACAGACTTCCGATCCAGTATCTATCAAACATTTAACTGGTTCATTTAATACTCTTAGCTCTACTATCGGTTGCCCTAAGTACTCTTTATTTATTTTGGGTTCTGCTTCCTCCAATAAATCTTGCACAATTTCTCTCCTTTCGAAGCCTGTCTTTTGGGTGGCAATCACATTCACACTTACAGGGTTTATTTCATGCTTATTATCACCCTCAATTCTAGTGGCAGCTCCTATTAGCCTATCCACTATTGCTAAGTCAAAACATTTTTCCAATGTTTCTCATTAACCAATGTTTCTCATTAACCTCCTTTTCTACGACCCTATCCAAGGCGTCGTCATTAACCTCTACCTCCTCCTCTAATCTATCCTCTTCTTCGTAACTATCTACAACATCAATTATCTTATCAAGCACAGTCACAACCCTGCCATTATTACTGTTCTCACCCCTATCCGACAGCTCTTCATTAGTTTTACTGTGCATAATGTCTTTCTGATTATTACCCTTATAACTAGTACTTAGTTCTTCAATAAGTGGCTTCTTATGATTATTCTTACAGTTAATTGGTTCATTAACCTCCACTTGACTTAAAGCTACTATCTCTGTCTGTTTTACGTTATCCTCCCTAAATTTTGTAGCAACAACATTTATGTTAGGTGGTCGTTCAGGCTGCTTTCTTATGAATGGTTTTGCCAGCGGATTTAACTTTAAACGCTGTTGCCTACGATCGCCAGCACACTCGTAGACAATTAATGGTTTTCCGAGCGCGGTGCGTCATCACTCTGCCTCCAGCTGACCGCCTCACCTCCTGACATCTGTCGGCCGCTGTCATACTGCTCGCGTTCATTGAACCTGTTAACATATGTTCTTCCTCTACCACGTGAACTGCCACGGTATCCGCCGCCTCTCTGAACACCCATCCTATTAATGTTTACATCCGCGCGATTGTCATTCTGCCTAGCAGGCGGGCGATGCTCCCTCCTCATGTTTTCTTCTTCTTTTTGGACGGATTCAACCCTTTCTAAATACTGTACGAACTTGTCAATGTTATCTCGGGGCGCAGATATGATCTTAGTTTTCCAGTTCCACGGTAGCTTATTTTCTACCCCTAATATGATCTGTTCTGTTTCTAACTTATTACTAAGGTAGGACAGAGTTGTTACCCACCTTTGAACAAATCGTTTGATGCCCTCTCTCTTGGGGTCATACTTCTCTCCCGACCAGAACCGATTAAGAACATCCATCTGCTTTCTCTTTCCCCAGTATTCCTCAAAGAACGCTAATTTAAATTCTGACAATTTCGCGTATTTTTCAGAGGCTAAATTCCCCCATACTCTGGCCTCTCCCATCAAATTTGAAGTGATAAAGCCTATCTTTTGTTTATCGCTCCATACTTTCGGCAAAACGTCTTCAAAATCGTTCCAAAATTCTCTGGGGTGCATGTTCTTACTTGGGTCAAATTTTAAAAACTGTCTGTGGGTAACATACGCAACCTCGGTAGATTCAATTATTCCACTGGAAATTATACTACCACTATGGTTAGAAACACACTGTTCTACTTTGGTTAGTCTGTATTCATGCCCACAAAGTTGCTCATTCACACTTTCACTGAAATGGCTTATGTGAGTCTCTAAATTATTGACCTTATTTACAACTTGCTCTCCAAGTTTCTCACACCGAATTTTGGTATCATTTACTTTACATTCTAAGGCGGCATGATTAATTTCATTGGAATTCTCTACCACTTTTATGTGCTCACATACTTTATCTAATTCTGCATCAACATGGGATTTAAATTGCTGTTGATCCTCAGTAACCTGTTCGATTCGTGTCGTCAATTCACTTTGCACTTGAACAATATTTTCTGTACATTCTAGTTTAACCTGCTGTATTTCAACATTTACTTTACTACTGAGCACTGCTAAATCTTGCTTCCAACAGTCTCTGAGATCGGATATTTTGGAATCTAAATCAGCGCCCATTTTAGTCATCTCATTACTTAAATCAGATCCTAATTTAGACATTTTTGAATCCATTTTACTTGACATATTAGTTTCCAATTTTGATATACTGGAATCCATCTTACTTGACATATTGGAATCCAACACGTTCATCTTAGTTAATAGATTCATCAGCATACTGGCGACATTATCCTTCGCCCCCTCATTTGCTGATACAATGTCCCTATTAACATTAACTACCGGCATGGGTAACTGTAACTCACTGGGCACTGACATATTTGGATCTGACTCCAAACTATAATTAACATAGGATGAATCAGTCAAACTACTACTGAAATTGGGTTGAGACACGTCTAAACTAAAATTCATGGGGTCATTTTCCCCTGTCTCCATCCCACTATCACAACTTAGTTCCGCCTTTTTGTCACTTGGTTGAAACTCAGCCATTTTTCTCAGTTTGACTCCACAAACACACAAAGTTTTCAAAAGCACTGTACTTAACTTTGTGCTTCGGCGTGCTGCGTTGCTGCTAGATGAAACTGCGGGTCCGTTCACCATACACTGCAATGCTGTACCAGTTTCCGGGCCCCCGCTCGAATCAGCGCTGCCAACTGCCACTGCTGTCGTCGCCTCTGCGTAGTCTCCGTAGCTCGTCGTCTGCCAGACGCCGTCGTAGACTGCTATTCCAATCGGCGCGTAGTCACCGAAAAATTCTTCCGTTCCGTACAACACATTACAGTTCACGGACACTTTCACTGTCCTTCCTATTCACGTGGCGATATCAATTTGTACGCTACACAGTTCCTACACATAGCGAGCACTTCTGTATTGTCCGGTAATTGTCACTACTGCTTTTTTTTTTGAAATTCACTGGAATTTACTATTTTCGATTCCCGGCCGATGCACCACTTGCGACGGGTCAGGCTCTTATCGCGCAGTTTCCTTTCCCTGAAAGAAAATCCACCTACCTCGTTTCTTAGGTAGTTGCTGCACTCGCCTCTCCTGATAGCAGCTACTGGAAAAATTGCAGAAAAGCAGTGTTGAAGAAACTGCAATTTAATAGCCGCTCACCGGAGGCCGCGATACATGTTTGCTGAAATACAATCTATGAGCAATCTTCCTAAATAAATTGAGTTATTGGAATGGTAGTAATTGTTTACTCAAACGAGAACGCGAAGTTGGTAATTCTATTTAAGCTCTTTATTGTCTTTAAGCCTGATCATCAGCCCGCTAATCTACGTTTGAAGAAAGTTCAGTTCACAATTCTATCCACACTCAAACCCCGCCAGAATTAGCTTTCAAAGTTACGGAATTTACTTAACTGCAACACAGACGATTTTCTAACATACACGTTTGCAGTCGATGTTCAATAATAGTTCGTTTTTTAACGTTAATGCTCGCCATAAGCACTTAGTAAAAGTTTACGAAGTACCGCCACGCTTTTAATTATTAAAGTTACTCGCGTCTTTCGCGGAACGAAAAGTCACAACTCGCTCAAACTCACACTACGCGTTACTGGACTCTTCCAGTCTCAAATCGCACAGTACCGAACCGATGAAGCCGTTTTATGACTTCATTTTACACATTATTCGCGAGGACACATCAAGCATGTCTCTTCTCGATCACAGTTCCTTCGCGACTCCTCCTCCACTCGCGACTCACTCTCCTAGTCTGCTAACCGTCCTCGCATCTCATTGGCTCACACATCACACAGCCAATCAGAATTAACTCTTTGGGTGCGCCTCGCGCCAAAATCTAGCACGCACCAGTCATGACTTCTGAATCATTTACGTCATGATTTCTTGTTACACAAAATTTACTGTATAATTTAACAAACCGAAAGGAAAACTAGACTTTACTTTATTTCCAGAAATTATTTAAATACTCGCGAACGTTCTGGCTGCTTGTACAATACCATACACTCTTGGACATCCGACATTCACTAAGATGGGGAACCACTGGCGACTCTGTTCCCACGGTTACATCGTCTGAACACTTGCGAGTTCCAACCTAGATTTTATACACTTGCAAAGAATGGCGAATGTCCCTCTTTCATTCACTCAGGCACACTCATTCACTCTCACCTACTCATATAAAATAACTGTTCACAAAAATTCAAAACATTTATGGTTTTAACAAAGTTATAGGTGAATTTCTAAAAGTAAAATTCTCAAAATAAATACAAAAGCACGGAAGGTGATTTTGTTTCATAGTTGGATGGTCACTGAAGGTGATCTATACATAATGGTATTTATTTAGACTCGAAAATTGTAGAAATTTGCGTTTTCTGTAAGATTTTTCTAATTTCCAAAATATGCAGGTTTCAAAGCTCAAATTTGGATGACTTATTTTTATTCATAACAGAAACTAGTATATTAACTTTTAATTTCCTCAGGTTCCTCAGTTAGAAGTTATTAAAGATGAAAGTTCCACGTTATACACGCGGCTAGTTAGCGCACAGGTCTTACATTCTCACGGTACAGACATGCCATATGGTCGTGACGTCAGACGAACGGACACCGGTAATCTGCCCGCTACAGCACATATGCTAATCTGATGGCTACTTTACAGTCTGTCTACATTTCACAGTAAATATTTGATAGAAAACTGTGCGCTCGCACTAGTTGCGACGCCACAAGATGAATTGCTATAACTAATCGACGAAAGAAAAAAGTACAAAAATATTCAAGAAAAGGCATCCCTACAGCAATATAAATCACTTAGGATTTAGGAGTGGTATATATGGGAAGTACAAGGGGGTCAAGGCGAAGTGTCTACAGGAAAAATGTGAATAAATCGACAAAGAAATGGCTGTCGAAGGACTTATTCACCATACACAAAAGTCAAAACAGCCTTCTATGATATTAAAGGCAAAGTCGGCGGTAATAAGAGTGCAATAGGAGTTCCATTTCGGTGGACAGAATATACTGAAGATGTCTACAAGGGGAATTGTCTGATGGCGTGTTAGAAGGCGAAACGTAAGTCGAAGACATAGGGGATCGAGTATTACAGTCAGAGTTTAAACAATTGAAACAACACTTGGAGGACATGATATCAAATAAGTCTCAAGGCAGAGGTAACATCCCTTTTGGAATTTATAAAATTACTGGGGGATGTTGTAACAACGGCTATTCAAATTGGTATGTAGAACCTGTGAGAGGGGAGACAAACCACCAGACTTTAGCAAAAATAACAACCACACAATCCCGAAGACAGCAGGAACAAATACGTGCGAGGGCTATCACACATTCAGCTTGATAGCTCATGCATTCTTATTGTTGAGAAGAATAATGTGCACAATAATGGAACAGAAAACTGGAGATCTGTTAGATGGCGATGGATTTGGCTTTATAAGCGATAAAGACATCAGAGAAGCAGTTCTGACTTTTCACTTGATAATGGAAGCAACTATTAAGAAAATCAAGACATGTTTCTGGGATTTTTCGACCTAGAGAAAATGTTCGACAATGTAAAATGGTGCAAGACGTTCGAAATTATGAGAAAAATAGAGATAAGCTATATAGAAAGACAGGAAACACGTATATGTAAAGGAGCAAGAGGGCGCAATAAGACTGGAAGACCAAGGACGAGGTGCTCGGATTTAAAAGGATGGAAAACAGGGATGCAAACGCTCACTCCTGCTGTTCCGCCTCTCGGACGAAAGAGGAATGACGGTAATGAAACAAAGTTTCAAGAGTGACATTGAAATTCAGGGTGAAAGGATATCAGTGATAAGATTCGCTGATGACAATGGTATCGTCAGTAAAGAAGAATTACAGGACTTGTTGAGTGAATGAACAGTCTAACGAGTATAGAATAAGAAAACTGAAGAAAGACAAAAGTATGAGAAGTAGTAGAAATGAGAAAAGTGAGAAACTTAATACCACAATTGGTGGCCACAAAGAGGACGAAATTCAGGAATAATGCTACCTTGGAAGCAAAAGAACACATGTCGGACGTTCCAATGACGACGTAGGAAACAGACTTGCAGAGGCCAGATGGACATTCGTGGCCAGAAGAAGTGTAGTGATATGCAACATTGGCCTTAATCTGAGGAAGATATTTCCGAGAATGTACGTTTGTAGCACAGCGCTGTATGGTACTGAATCATGGGCTGTGGGAAACGCGGAAAAGGAGAGAATCGATTCATTTCAGATGTGGTGCTACACGAGGATGTTGCAAATTAAGGGGACTGATAAGGCAAGATAAATGAGCAAGTTGCCTGCCTAACTGTTGAATAAAGGAACACCTGGAAAACACTGGAAAGAATAAGGGACTGGATGACAGACATGCTGGTAAGCGGATACAAGTAACTTACTCAGTTCCCTCTCTGCACGGTCAAGGGTCCGTATCAATCACAACAAATATACCGACAGTCAGAAGCTGGCACATAAGTAACCTGCGGCATTAAAATGGCATAATCTACAGACTGGCTGAGAGTCACGGTGATGTGAAGATGTGGAATTCACTGATAGTCCATCCCCTGGATGTATTTCGGTTATAAATAAATAAAATATATTTATTTACTGTTGAATAAGTTTATAGGCCCCTCTTAGGACTATACAACGGCGATTTATCATAAAAAACGTGAGAATACAGTATCGACAGCAAATTACTGTCTTGATTGTTGACAGTGTAATTAAATCAGTAAAACTCCCACAGTCAATCCAGAGACTGTTATTTAAAGTTTCAGTTTTCCAAATGGTCTTCAGTGCTGTGTGTGTTCGCGCAGTCACCAACGTACACAGTATCGAAAACGATGTTGGTAGTAAGAAGGAAAATAGTAATTCAGCAATAGCTGGAGATGCTAACGGTAGTGTTAAGTGGTTGAACAAGAGTAGTGCATCCCATAACCACGGACCGGCCGTCACACGATTGTTAGTTGTTCATTCGGAGAAATTCTGAAGTCGGCTGACACTACAGATGAAGTATAAAGCAGCTATATATACAACTACAGCTACATACATCCACACTCTGCAGCCTACTGTGAAATGCATGGCGAAGGGTACTTCCTATTTTACTGGTTATTAGTGCTTCATCTCGTTACATTCGTGCATAGAGAACGGAAGAATGATGGCATAAAGCAATCTAAGCGGGCTGTAATCAGACTAATGTTTTTCGTGGTCTGTGCGCAGAAGCTTGTAATATATAGCTAGATTCTTTGGTTCCGGAAACTTTGTAACTTTTTTTTGCTGGACAGGTGTCTTTCCGCATGCGCCTTCATGTTCATGTTTTCCAGTATCTGTATGATGCTGTCCCACGAGTTAGATAAATCTGTTACCAAGCGTGGTGCTTTTCTTCGTAAACGTTCAATACTCCCAACAGTCCTTTCTGGTGTGGATCCTGTACACTTACACAATCTCCATTGTAGCCTGATTTCAACTTTACCCTACCCTACCAATCAACAGAAGTCTATCCCATGATTTAACTGCGACTGAGCCTTAATCACCCTTTTTCATATTCCTAGTAACGGTTACGCCTGTGTATTCGTATGAGTTGACTAAAACTAGTTGCGACCCTTTAATTTTGTAACTTACTCGTATGATTCTATGTTTATATACAAAAATCGTCCGCAGCTCGTGGTCTCGCGGTAGCGTTCTCGCTTCCCGAGTATGGGGTCCCGGGTTCGATTCCCGGCGGATCAGGGATTTTTCCTGCCTCGAGATGACTGGGTGTTGTTGTGTCGTCTTCATCGTCATCATTCATCCCCATTACGGTCGGAGGAAGGCAATGGCAAACCACCTTGCCTGGTACGGCGGTGCGTGTATCCCGCATCGTTCGCTACGCTCTGACACAGAGTATGGGACACCATCGTCATCATCATATAAAAATTACTGTAGACTTGAAGTAGTTAAGTCCTTTACTGTAAATACTTTTGAGAAGCAGATTAGTTAAGCAAGAATTGTGGGTGTAGAGTGGGGACGTATTTATGGAAAGTTTTTAGGAAAACACAAGACTTTTATATTTGCATTAATTATATTGCGTTGGCATGGTGAATAATTAAACGATCTCGAAATACACCGGGAACAGATTTTGAGACCCAAATCAACGTCAAAATTACCTAGGCTAGAAACAAGAACCGAATGTAAACACAGTTACATAAAGTAAAGTGTTTTTGCAGTCACTTGGCGATAGAAACACTGGGCATGATAGTGCCAACCAAGGTGTCTAAAGTTCCAGTGCACAACGAACGCTGAAGTATGACGTATGACGTTGAAGATAATATAGGCTCAAGCATCTCGTCATTTGCCAGGTTGTGCAGATTCTTTACTTCACCCCGAGCGCCTTCCGTGTTCGATATTCGTGAGAACTTCTCTGAACAGACCATAGCTCTTTGTAGCAAGATGGGATCGCACAGTTATGCGGCTACCACTGCATCCAGTGAACTTGGTGCTCATTTCGCGACATCTTGTACGAGTGTACGCGGCTAGCCACTGACTTCAGCAGCGACGTATTTTTAAAAGAGTGGTGTCGAAGGGCAAGCTTTGAAACATGTTGCTTCCAAACATATTGTGATGACAGTTTATTCTCTGGCAATAAAATACTTCTTACCGCTAATGCTGGCACTCTCAGCATTACGATTTATCACAAAAAGTAACAATATGTCGATAGATATAATGTTGCACAGTACAAAAATACAAAAAAAACTTATGCACTAAATGTCTCCTTAATTTTCTTGTACGCTCACCTTCGGAGAAAAACAGAAGACCTTGAACGACTAGAGATGGGACGTTCATATTCACAGGACATGTACATTAGCATGTTCTGCAGAAATGATTAGCATTTCAGTCACCTCGGTTCAGCATGTGTCCTGTTGCCTAGTAGGCATAGGGTCCACCATGGGTCCTGATACACTACTGGCCATTAAAATTGCTACACCAAGAAGAAATGCAGATGATAAACGGGTATTCATTGGTCAAATATATTATACTACAACTGACATGTGATTACATTTTCAGGCAATTTGGGTGCATAGATCCTGAGAAATCACTATCCAGAACAACCACCTCTGGCCATAATAACGGCCTTAATGCGCCTGAGCATTGAGTCAAACAGAGCTTGGATGGCGTGTACAGGTACAGCTGCCCATGTAGCTTCAACACGACACCACAGTTTATCAAGAGTAGTGACTGGCGTATTGTGACGAGCCAGTTGCTCGGCCACCATTGACCAGACTTTTTCAATTCGTGAGAGATCTAGAAAATATGCTGGCCAGCGCAGCAGTCCAACATTTTCTGTATCCAGAAAGGCCCTACAGGACCTGCAACATGCGGTCGTGCATTATCCTGCTGAAATGTAGGGCTTCGCAGGGATCGAATGAAGGCTAGAGCCACGAGTCGTAACACATCTGAAATGTAACGTCCACTGTTCAAAGTGCCGTCAATGCGAACAAGAGGTGACCGAGACGTGTAACCAATGGCATCCCATACCATCACGCCGGGTGATACGCCACTATGGCTATGACGAATACACGCTCCCAATGTGCGTCCACCGCGATGTCGCCAATCAGCACCGATGCGACTATCATGATGCAGTAAACAGAACCTTGATTCATCCGAAAAAATGACATTTTGCCATTCGTGCAGCCAGGTTCGTCGTTGAGTACACCATCGCAGGCGCTCCTGTCGGTGATGCAGCGTCAAGGGTAACCGCAGCCATGGTCTCAGAGCTGATAGTCCATACTGCTGCAAACGTCGTCGATCTGTTCGTGCAGATGGTTGTTGTCTTGCAAACGTCCCCATTTGTTGACTCAGGGATCGAGACGTGGCTGCACGATCCGTTAGAGCCATGCGGATAAGATGCCTGTCATCTCGACTGCTAGTGATACGAGGTCGTTGGGATCCAGCACGGCGTTCCGTATTACCCTCCTGAACCCACCGACTCCATATTCTGCTAACAGTCATTGGATCTGGACCAACGAGAGCAGCAATGTCGCGATACGATAAACCGCAATCGCGATAGGCTACAATCCGACCTTTATCAAAGTCGGGAACGTGATGGTACGCATTTCTCCTCCTTACACGAGGCATCACAACAACGTTTCACCAGGCAACGCCGGTCAACTGCTGTTTGTGTAAGAGAAATCGGTTGGAAACTTTCCTCATGCCAGCACGTTGTAGGTGTCGCCACCGGCGCCAACTTTCTGTGAATGCTCTGTAAAGCTAATCATTTGCATATCACCGCATCTTCTTCCTGTCGGTTAAATTCGCGTCTTTAGCACATCATCTTTGTGGTGTAGCAATTTTAATGGCCAGTAGTGTATAAAAATATTCGAATACCTAATTCATGTTTTACAGAAAAGTTAAAAAAAAAATTAATGAACCACTCGTACACCGGTGTTGTGACCAAACAGACCAGTGGTATAGATACCAGAGAAGGAGAAGGTGTGAATGTGCAAGTGATTAATGCTTTAAGAGGGTGCAAGTGATTAATGCTTTAAGAGGGATGCAAGTGTTAACTAATAGTGAAGACGATAGGGGACACGAAAGTGACAGAATAAGTTACGTGACATACCGGCGACAGAGACAGACATTGAATTCATGGATGAAATTTTTGTTAATCTGCAATCAACAAGTGCCTGTAAAGGTGCTACGAACTTGGGTAAATGTTGACTGTAAGAAGGCTGTAAAAAAATGGAAGCGGAAGGATAATAGAACACAGATATTTTTTAAAGTTCGTCTTTTCTTTTGTTTGGTGAAAGGCTTTTACACAACAGCAACGACAGGTGCCAACAACTAATTTGATCAGCAGGTTAAAAAATCTGAGCTGACGAATAAAATGCAAGGAAATGACCAGGAGAAATTTTGAGAAGACAAGGCATCTTTTACTGAGGGATAATTAGCTTGCAAACCTATAATGAAACAGTTGATTTGCTGGGATCGTTTGTGTAAGTGATGAACATCAAATAGAACAGATCTTGGTAAAAGCAAAGCCCTTCCCTGACGCCAAGTTGTAAGTTGCCCGGTCGTTTGATGATTTTATAAACTGTTCATTGTCTCAGTAAAACTGTCATATTGATTCGATGTATATTTTTAGATGGCATAACCGGACAACTTACTCCCAAGGTGCACGTATCATCGTATGAACTTCGTAACCATGTGCCTATGTGAATCACGTCCTCTCCGTGTGTTATTGCCCCTCATTGTAACGAGCTCAGTGAAAAGTAAACTTGGGTTAGAACAGTTGACGATTAACATTGGGTTTATTAGCCTTAAATTCACGAAAATGTCCATACGTCGATGTAACGACCACTCATAGTACATGAACATGCACTCTACTCACATTTTCAGTTGAGTTGAGACATCGCCTTTTCTGTTTCAATTGGGTCGCCGTAAAGAAAAATATACTGTTTCGTATTGCACAATACTAATCACTGAATAAATAAATCACGCCCCTGTTTGCATCAACATTTCCACTCCCCGACAACTACCTAAGCGGCTTTTCGACAGGCGCGCATTGGGTCATAATCCAGAAAAAGCGTCCATAAATTAAAAAAAAATCGCAGTTAAGATGTTTAGTTTAATAGGTTGACTGGTGTAATGTTGGGACTATTGGATCCCAGTCTTGGAAGCGGCCAGCTGTTTCTTCCGAATGTGTTTTTTGTTTGGATGTAATGTTTCAAAAATGGTTCAAATGGCTCTGAGCACTATGGGACTCAACATCTGTGGTTATAAGTCCCCTAGAACTTAGAACTACTTACACCTGTCTAACCTAAGGACATCACGCACATCCATGCCCGAGACAGGATTCGAACCTGCGACCGCAGCAGTCGCTCGGTTCCTGACTGAGCGCCTAGAACCGCTAGACCACCGCGGCCGGCTGTAATGTTTCTGTTCAGCGAAATCAGACCGATTTTTATAAAATGGAGCCTGTTCCAGAAGGTATCTATATCTACTTAATTACGAACACTTATTTCATGACGTAATCATTAATTAATAGTTGGATTTTGTTGATTAACTTCTTAGTGCATTCTGCTTCCCTTTCATGCCCCTCAATTCTTGTAAGTGCCATTTGGTTTCTGTACAAATTTTAAATATCCTTTCGCTTCCTGTATCTGACCCCTGCCATCTCCAGAATTTGGAAGAGAGTATTCCAGTCAACATTGTGGAAAGCTTTCTCTAAGTCTACAAATGCTAGAAACGTAGGTTTGCCTTTTCTTAATCTATCTTCTAAGATAACTCGTAGGGTCAATGCTGCCTCATGTGTTCCAACATTTCTATGGAATCCAAACTGATCTTCCCCGAGGTCAGCTTCTACCAGTTTTTTCCATTCGTCTGTAAAGAATTGGTGTTAGCATTTTGCAGCCGTGGCTTATTAATCTGATAGTTTGGTAATTTTGACATCTGTCAACACCTGCTTTCTTTGGGATTGGATTTATTATATTCTTCTTGAAGTCTGAGGGTATTTCGCCTGTCTCATACATCTTGCTCACCAGATGGTAGAGTTTTCTTATGACGTGTTCTCCCGAGGCTACGAGTAGTTCTAATGGAATGTTGTCTACTCCCGGGGTGTTGTTTCGACTTAGGTCTTTCAGTGTTCTGTCAAATTCTTCACGCAGTATCATATCTCCCATTTCATCTCCATCTACGTCCTCTTCCATTTCCATAATATCGCCCTCAAGTACATCACATTGTATAGACCCTCTATATACTCCTTTCACCTTTCTGCTTTCCGTTCTTTGCTTAGGACTGGTTTTCCATCTGAGCTCTTGATACTCATTCAAGTAGTTCTCTTTTCTCAAATGATCTCTTTAATTTTGCTGTAGGCAGTATCTATCTTACCCCTAGTGAGATAAGCCTCTACATCCTAACATTTGTCCTCTAGCCATCCCTGCTTGGCCGTTTCGCACTTCCTGTCGATCTCATTTTTGAGATGTCTGTATTCCTTTTTGCATACTTCATTTACTGAATTTTTATATTTTCTCCTTTCATCAATTAACTTCAATATGTCTTCTGTTACTCAAAGATTTCTACTAGCCTCGTATCTCTCGAAGCTGTCCTTGCTTCTTCTACAGTATTTCTTTCCCCAGTTTTTATCAGTTGTTCCCTAATGCTCTGTCCGAAACTCTTATTATAATTACTAAATATAATAAATATGTATATTAAAAATATAAAAAGTACTCTTTATAAAATGTATCCACAAACTTTTCCTTGATAAATGTACTTTTGTTAAATTATATTCTACTATTACAAATGTCTTCTTTGCGGAAAATATTTCCTGGAAAAATGGAAACTTTGTCGTCGGAAGCTGTTGCCCTCTTGGCACCTGCTGCAGAGGATCGCGAGGAATCGGATGCTGACGATGATGATGATGATAGAAATGTCGGGGAGGAAGAAAGAAATGAAGAAGAAGAATAAGATGCACAAGAGGAAGAAGATTAAGAAGAATTATAAAACTTACAGTTGTTGTTATTAATATATATTTTCCATAGTAAAGACAACAACAGGGGCAGTTTTGTGATAAAGTTTGCTATTAAAATTAAAAATATTCACCGAAAATATTTTTTGGGCTCTTCATTAACTTTTCCGGATTTTTTTGTCATATTGGATTCGCCATTTTGATTTTTCTAATTTCGGTATAAAAATCGTTATCAGAAAGGTGAGAAGCCAAGTTACATAAATTTTTGGAGAAACTGGAGCAGATTTTGTAAGTTTTGCCAGTTTTTCAGGATTTGGCCCACTGCTAGGTGCCAGAAGCTCACCCGACGGGCCACCACATAGCACATGTGATCTTGGGTCTAATAGAAATGAGTGAGGATGAAATTCAATACATCGTTGCGGTACTGATACCAGTAACGTTACAACCTTCACGCAAACGCAAAAACGCAACACCCTAATTTTTTTCCCTCTTCGCACCCACAGTCAAACTGCATTGTGCCACACACCGACCAGGTAAAGTGACTGAGATTTTCCTTTAATAGTATGAGAATTTTGTTGTTCGCAAGTTAATCTTAGTGTGTGAGAGAAAGATGTTAATTGTTTCAAAATAAGTTTAATAAAGGTTAACTGAGATCAGTTTAGGTGTGGTCCGGAATAAGACGATGATTGTGAAAAAACGCAGTTTCACAAACGCCTTATATGAGGTAGTGTTCTGCTGTCGCTGAATTTTCTAAATTCCTGAATTTGATACAATGTTTACGTTCAGTAACAATACTCGCACGCATATTGTAAATGCCAGTTACACTTAAATCCAAGCAGTCTTTGCTTGAATGCAGAATTTCATTTACGTAATCGCTGCACACTATGGACACTATTTGCTCAGTATGTTTCCTAGTTTTATTTATTTATTTTTGAGATTAGTCCACAGTATACGAAAATAATGGCGATGGACTACGTGTTTCCGTTGGTTGAATAGGCTCCTCGCTTACTGAAGAATGTTTTGGTGCTGGTTTTATTCATTTTCCTGGACATAAGTGTTTCAATTCGGACTAATCAATATCATATGTGAAATGCTGTTTAGAAACCTGTAAAAGGCTGTGACAGAGCAACAAAATGCTACGAAAGGACACAAGGTCTCGTTTCAAGTTAAATAATCTTACCTAACGTTTCAACTTACTGTGATTTATAAAATAAGCAGTAGAAATCTGGATGTACAGTAGCAAATTTCACAAATACAGAGAATATAATCTTAGTGGAGACCGGGTCTGAGAGCTGGAAAAGGTTGGTGAAGAAATACAAAAATTAAAAACTTGATTTGAAAGGGAATTGGTTATCCTGGGAGAGCGTCTGTTCTTCTTGCATCCCATAGTTCTGTCCCAGGGAACGCTGGTGCTATGCTCTCTTTACCGTCCATTTCCCGTATTTTATTACGTAAACGTCGCTTTATGTGTGGTCGTTCCAGCGATAGTAAGTCAGACCACAACTATATGAAATATCGGTCGCGGCATAGGCAGGACTTCAACATAGCCGGGACGAACAGAAGAAGACCCAATAAAAATTGCACTGCTTAATGCAGATACTTGCAGCCAGTCAGGTCCTGATGATGAAGATAGTGAACAACCAAAATCTCGAATGATAATTCAAACATGACTTGGCTCAACACAAAGCAACTTTTTACCTTATCTGTGTTTTGGTCATTTATTTCTTGATTTTTATAAAGCTTCGTAATCTCCTCCTCATGCTAGGCAGTTTTTTACTGAAATTATTTGTTTTCAAACCGTAACGACATTTATAATATATGTTTTTACAAGTTCGAACACAGCAGGGAACAGAAGAAGAATCAGTCAAATATGGATATTACTCTCCGCCACTGTCGAGATGAGTGTAGTGATGTTGCCGACAGCCTTAACTGATATACTCAACATGAACTTGCCACGGTACACATTTTTCATGAATGTAGAACTGGTCAAGAATGTCCACCCATTCATTCCTTCTGTTACTAGTCATCGGAACAAATTACGTTCGACCCTTAACGCTACACATAATTCAATATGCGATTAGGCCGCGTACAGTTTGCGTGGCACTAAAGAAATTACTCCGTGACGCAAACAGCGCGCGTCTCATGACAATTCCTCACCCTGCCTCGTATAATTGATCGGCGATTCAGTGAGTGTAACGACTCTGATGAAACTGTCAGCCGCGTCGTTCTGTTGACGCCATTAGAAAACAAGGGTTCCTGAGGCTAGGACGTTGGTACCTCTACAGGTTGGACATTAAAGTAGACAAGGTTACTAGTAGACCATTTCTGGTGCCTGCAGAGTGTATCATTGCACAGATCTCCGCTGACACGTTGTGGCCGAAGTGATCGAGCTCATTTCTTGCTGCAATAGGAAAGAAGTCATCACTAAGTATAGAATTCCATCTACAACAGACTACGCAAGCCACGTAAAGGTGTGTGTCTAAGAAGAACATATACATACTGTGTAGACTGATTGCAGTATTACTGTGTGATCAACACGTAACGTTATTTTGAGAGCGAGAATATGCATCAGAGAGCCATATACCCATCACGCAAAACACCTTCCCTGCAAAATATGGAGACAGATATGCAGGAAGCTCCAAAGACGTCGCTAGTTCCCATAGCGAAAGACCGAACCTCTCAAGAAACTGACGGTCTTACTGTTTTATCGCTTTTGGGCATCAACCGCTTCGCCATAATACTATCTGTTCTGCTGGGAATGCTGCCTTTCGAGTACATCCTGAGTGGATCTGTTGTAGTTCGCAGACTTTCTCGGACTGGAGCGTTTATAAGCTGCTCTACATTCTTCATGATCATCGCGTATGTTCCCATTAGTTATTATGATCCCATCGTCTACACGTATCCAAAGCAAAACAATCTAACCACGATGCTGGACGTTTTGCGTTTCCTCATTGGGATAGCGTTTACCTTTGGCGCCATAACCATACACTGGACAAAACGCGAGCACGTGTTGTGTTTCGTATCCAAACTTGCTGAAGCCGACAAGAGTCTTCAACGCCTAGAAGGCCCCCAGTCGTCGCGAAGTAAAAATAATAAATATATACTGTTCGAGGAGGCAGCAGTTCTTTTGTTCATTCTGCCCGGTTCTGCCTTGGCGGTGGCAGTTGCTGATGAGGGCATTTACACTGTTTCTCCGTCGATTTGTTTCTTATTGTTGATGTACTTCTTTCGTAGAATTGTGCTCCAGTGGCAGTTCACCGCATCACTTCGCGCCCTGAACAAAAACTTCACCAGGGTTAATCACCTTCTGGGTTCCCTCAGCGCAAGGGAATCCAGTCTACGAATTATCTCTAGGAAACACCGCTCAGTTTTGCACGAGGAATACGAACGACATCGCTGGACTGAATTGGTGAGTGACAACAAAGACACTCTGTCTGACGCTAACATTGTTGTACTGTGCTGCATGCTACAGGCTTCAGTGTGGGGAGGAGGAGAGTCCACTGAGGTGTGTCACATATCTCTGAAGTAGCACATTGATTTGGTCTCTTACAGCTACTGAACTACTGGGATGTGGGATTAAGATCATATAATTTAGTGGGACAATCGAGGCACTATAGGGAGCCTGATTGTTCGTCAGACCAGGAACTATCCTTTGAACTAAGTTTATTATGGACCTACACTCCCCGTTAACTGGGATTTTAAAATGACACGCGCACTTCATATTTACTCCTTTTTTACGAAAGGCATCTGTTCTGAAGAATAATGCATGCCCGGATAAGTGCAGATGCAATTATAACCGAATCGTTATTCCGCTATTACTTTCGCACGATAACGATCAAAGAAATTTTGACAAAGAAAGGCAAAAATTGGAATTACTTACTGAAATTTGGAATAAATAAACTGAATCTATTATAGACTGCAGCTCACTTAAGAGCGGTCTCCAGCTCGCTGTGCGAGCAAAAATTACTGTATGGTTAATGTTTATAAACTGTAATTACCAACTAATTATTGAATTGTAATCAGGCGAGAATGGAACCAAAGGCACTCACTCAAGCTGAGACGTAAAAACACAATTAACCCCATACATAAAGTGAATCAGAAAACCAGCAGAATAATTTGTACTGAACACTTGCACGTAAAAGTTAGCTGTTTGCAGAACACTTAGCTTAATGAATAGTTTTGCATTGCTCACTGTAATTGAAACTGATAGAAATGCTAATCGTCAGAAATAAAAATATAAGTATTTGTTCTCTTTTATAGTAATTTCCTTCTGGAAAGTTCGTAATGTTTCGTTTAGAGAAGAGTAAATAATATCACACTATGTTGATACGTAATTTACAAATGTGAGCAGAGTTCTGCAGTGCACACAAAAAAATGAAATATATTATTCTGAAGTAATATTTTGTCAAAATTCATTTAAATTAAACTTTTACTCGTTAGTGTTAGTATTGCTCTCTGTCTAGTTGTTCTGCCAAGCAAGAAAGTTCACTGCTGTTAAATAACAGTTTTAATTAGTTCCGAGTTTTGTAAATTGCACTTACGCGTCTCAGTTGCCGAAATTAAAGAAGCTCATCACTTTCAAAATTTTTCACTGGTTGTGTTCTCAGAGTCAATAATGCTCATAGCATAGGACCCTGTTATGGAAATGACTGAGTCAATGTTCATTTACAGTATAAAAGTTGCTGCACTAAAACTCAACTGCTCAGCTCTTATTTTGATGAGTTGCTGCTGGTATGGTCTAAGGCATTATTCGTCGATAATGTATGGCAACAGGCTCTTCCTTATGGTCGCTCCGTGTAACAAGTTTGGGCCCACAGTAGTTCTTGAATATTAATTCCTCCTAATGAAACCGTACTGCGAATATTATTCCTCCCATTCCCACGCACGGCGTCAACACTTGACCACTTGTCGCTAGCAACTCTCTTTGCTAACTAGTTCTGCCCGACTCCGCTCTTACGTGCCCAGCAACGTGTTCTTTGGCTTCGTGGAATAACAAACTTCCACGAATATGCCAGCATTTTTACTACATCATAATTACAATACTCTTTGAATTAATTTTTAGATATTTAATTATGTGACAATATTAATAAACTAATAAATGGTACACATGACAGAAATTACACCCCAGTTACATTACAGTTTCAGAATTAATTATGCGAAAAAATTGTTAGTCACCTGTTTTTGTGTTCCAAGTTGTAAACGAGGATGAAGGGAATGAATGTAGTATAGCTACCATGAAAATGTTGAAGAAAAGTGGATACTTGGTCATCGAGAGTTTCATGTTGGCCTGAATCAGTGGGCCCGTCATGGTACGAGAAGCATTCTCTAAAGACCACAAGACCTCCTCCGCCCTAAATTACTCCCTCTACACATTGCATGTTAATACGTCTTGGGGGATGACTTATTGTTGTGCTTGATGCTCTTCATAAAGATGAGTGTGTCAGAGGCATATTTTTGGATCTTTCAAAGGCGTTTGATACAGTGGACCACAAGATTCTATTAAATAAATTAGAAGCATTAGGAATAAGAGGGGTAGCTAACTACTGGTTTCGATCATACCTGTACCTAACAGATAGGTTACAAAGAGTAGAGATAAAACGTACTTCAAATAGAGTTAAACATTTAGTAAAACACTTATCACAACCAAAATACATTAATGTAGGGGTTCCGCAAGGCAGCAAATTAGGACCAATACTGTTCCTGAGATACATCAGTGACTTTCCCAGTAGTGTTACTCATTGCGAAAAAATCCTCTTTGCTGATGACAGCAATCATAGTCACTGAGAAAACAAGAGAACTCCTTGCCGAGAAAGCAAATGAAACTCTCAAGGAAGTTTATGATTGGTCAATAAGTAATAAAGTGACATTGAATACATAGAAAACTAATGCCATGAATTTCAGTTTCAAGAGGAAAAATGACAATGTTAAATTAAATGTAGATGGCACCTCTATAGACTGTGTAACAATAGCAAAATTTCTAGGAATGAATAACGATTCTGAGTTGAAGTGGTGTGAACACACAAAGGTACTTCCAAACAGAATGTCATCAGCGTGTTTTGCCCTTAGAATCCTACCATCAGTATGTAACATGCAGTGTCTTTTAGTTACAAATTATTCATATGTACACTCAATTCTTAGCTATGGAATTCTTTTTTGGGGAGCAAATGCACTAAATGTGAACACAATTATCAAACTCCTGAAAAGAGCCATAAGTATAATAACTAAAAATACTCATAGTAAATATCTGTTCTGAGTGCTGGGGATTTTAAGTGCTCCATGTGAATACATTTACCAGTCAGTTGTTTACATCAAAAATAACATTGGTAATTACTGCACAAACAGCTCTGTCCATGACGTTGCAACATGAAGATAGACTCAACTTACATTTACCAAGAAAAAATAAACATAAAACTCAAAACAACATTTTCTACCAAGGAATAAAACTGTACAATAAATTGCCAAAAGAGATGAAAGAAATTGACAAAATACACTTGTTTAAAATGGCAGCTAAAAAGTACCTGTTATGCAATACATATTACACATTGAAGGATTACTTAGCTAAAAGAGAGTAAGGGTTTGATAAAAAATGTTATACAAATAAATAATAATAATATTGATTATAAAACATTCAACATTCCACATAACACTATCACTTTGTTTTTTTCCTTCTTTTTTTTCCTTTTTAGAAATACTTACCCAAAAGCTATGCCTAACACACTACTGACACCTCTTCCTCTTTCTGAGCTCAACATCTCACTCATTATGGAAAGATGTTGACTCAGTTTTTCAGGATAGCAAATGGGAAGTTGCGGTACAGAAAATGACCCAGAGATCACCAGTGTGTGTGTTTGTGTGTGTGTGTGTGTGTGTGTGTGTGTGTAGTGAGTGAAGTGTTATGAAACAATGTGTGTATAGTGTGTGGAGTGACTGATGGTGAGGTATGAGTGAACAATGTTTCATTACATTATTTAATAGTTATTTGTGAAAAATGTACTGTATACCAGGAGTAAATTGTCTCGAACTAGAAGTCTGTAAATACATGTGTATACGAATTAGCTTATTTTAAATTTATCTAAATTTGTAAATACTTTGACATGTCCTATATCCATATGAAAAGAGATCTACGGATGAATGAAGCTACTACTACTACCATAACACCCTTTCATAGTCAGCGACAGCGTTAACGGCCTCTGTCTGCTCATGAGGAAAGCTGCGTTGCCAGTACAGCTGAAAGTGCGTAGACAAGCAGCTGCTTTACGGGCAGCTGCAACAGCGACGTTTAAATAACCTCGCTGCGGTCTGGTTCATTGTGCGCTGCGAACCATTTCGTGATTAATTTATTACGTGACCTAACATGTATGAGGTACACATTACAGCGTGGAATGTGTATTCAGTGTTTTTCGGCCATAATGGAGAAAAACCAGTGATAAGAATTCTAGCTCTGCAAAATGGACTGCACCTTAAAGAACAGATAACTCTTTCTGTTGCTTCTTCAAAAAGCGAAATAAGTAAAATAAAATTTCCATTACAGATCACGCTATGCTCTGAATTACTTTCTACTGCAAAAGAAAACTAGACAAGAAAGCAAATTTTCCGTGAAAATTACAAAATAAATTTACATCCGATTTGCATTTTTTTTATTCAGATGTTTCACTGTGCTGCCTTCAGAACTGGAGTCGCTGCATATTGGTTCCAGATTGACAAGTAACAAGTCCATTATTTCTACATCTACATCTACATCTACATTCATACTCCGCAAGCCACCCAACGGTGTGTGGCGGAGGGCACTTTACGTGCCACTGTCATTACCTCCCTTTTCTGTTCCAGTCGCGTATGGTTCGCGGGAAGAACAACTGTCTGAAAGCCTCCGTGCGCGCTCGAATCTCTCTACTTTTACATTCGTGATCTCCACGGGAGGTATAAGCAGGGGGAAGCAGTATATTCGATACCTCATCCAGAAACGCACCCTCCAAACCTGGCGAGCAAGCTACACCGCGATGCAGAGCGCCTCTCTTGCAGAGCCTGCCACTTGAGTTTGCTAAACATCTCCGTAACGCTATCACGGTTACCAAATAACCCTGTGACGAAACGCGACGCTCCTCTTTGGATCTTCTCTATCTCCTCCGTCAACCCGATCTGGTACGGATCCCACACTGATGAACAATACTCAAGTATAGGTCGAACGAGTGTTTTGTAATCCACCTCCTTTGTTGATGGACTACATTTTCTAAGGACTCTCCCAATGAATATCAATCTGGTACCCGCCTTACCAACAATTAATTTTATATGATCATTCCATTTCAAATCGTTCCGCACGCATACTCCCAGATTTTAACAGAAGTAACTGCTACCAGTGTTTGTTCCGCTATCATTTAATCATACAATAAAGGATCCTTCTTTCTATGTATTCGCAATACATTACATTTGTCTACGTTAAGGGTCAGTTGCCACTCCCTGCACCAAGTGCCTATCCGCTGCAGATTTTCCTGCATTTCGCTACAATTTCTAATGCTGCAACTTCTCTGTATACTACAGCATCATCCGCGAAAAGCCCCATGGAACTTCCCACACTATCTACTAGGTCATTTATATATATATTGTGAAAAGCAATGGTCCCATAACGCTCCAGTGTGGCACGCCAGAGGTTACTTCAACGTCTGTAGACGTCTCTCCATTTCGTCTTTAACAACTTCTTTCCGGTAATCTTCTTCTTTCAGTTCGTCACTGTGAAGTACACAAGCTTCGGAATCAGCAACGGTGATTTTCTCTATTGCTTCAAGGATCAGTCTTTCAGTGTCGGCTACTTGAAACGTAGTATCTCTTCACCTGAGTCCACACCAGTTCTACTGGATTACGAGTGTAATGGCAATTATAAGGAGGTACTCGTATCAACTTGTGACCATTAAGCAGAGCTATAGAATCAGTTTCGTATTTTTTACCGCTGCTTTTTGAAATATTAACGAACTCAAACAACTCTGCTCTTCTTTATGTTTCAATACGTCGCATATTATTACTTCGTAACCATGAAAGAATATCACTTTTTCTGGTGTTTGTAGTGGGTGGCCTGCCGAAAATAACAGAGTCAAAGCTTGCACTGTATGAAACAGTGACAGAGCCTGAGTGCGCGTAAGGCAACAGACGATTCTGAAAGCATTCTTGAAAAGTTTCTCCACTGATTTCGGGATGTTACTTAGAGACGGTTTTCGATTTCGATCGGAATGCAAGTTTACGTTGAGGCATAAACGCGGTAGTACCGAAACCGGCGTGATGTAAGACGCTCACCTTTTCCCACGGGAACTTCCAAGCCGCCGCGTCCCTCTGTCGTTTTCCAAATAAAATTTCTGGTGTGGTTTTGATTTACCCAAGTCTCTTAAAAATAGTACATAGTTGATATCCCTTTTGATCTGACTTCATGCATTGTTCTTAGAAACTTGGCCCTTAACACGTGGTCCTCAGCAGCTTAATAAAAGCAAGTCTTCTGGTCCAGACTGTATACCAATTAGGTTCCTTTCGGAGTATGCTGACGCAGTAGCCCCATACTTAACAACCATATACAACCGTTCGCTCGCCGAAAGATCGGTATCCATAGACTGGAAAGTTGCACAGGTCACACCAATATTCAAGAAAGGCAGTAGGAGTAATCCACTAAATTACAGGCCCATATCGTTAACGTCGATATGCAGCAGGATTCTAGAACATATATTGTGTTGGAAAATTATGAATTACCTCGCAGGAAACGGTCTATTGACACAAAGTCAACATGGTTTTAGAAAGCGTCGTTGCTGTGAAACACAACTAGTCTTTTATTCACATGAAGTGTTGAGTGCTATTGACAAGGGATTTCAGACCGATTCGGTATTTCTGGAAGGCTTCTGACACTGTACCACACAAGCAGCTCGTAGTGAAATGCTTGCTTATGGAATATCGTCTCAGTTATGTGAGTGGATTTGCGATTTCTGCCAGAGAGGTCACAGTTCGTAGTAATTGACGGAAAGTCATCGAGTAAAACAGAAGTGATTTCTGGCGTTCCCCAAGGTAGTGTCTTAGGCCCTTTGCTGTTCCTTATGTATATAAACGATTTTGGAGACAATCTGAACAGCCCTCTTCGGTTGTTTGCACATGACGCTGTCGGTTATCGACTAATAAAGTCATCAGAGGATCAAAACAAACTGCAAAACAATTTAGAAAAGACATCTCAATGGTGCGAAAAGTGGCAGTTGACTCTAAATAACGAAAAGTGTGAGGTAATCCACATGAGTGCTAAAAGTAATTCGTTAAACTTCGGTTACACAATAAATATTGTTCCTTGAGATGCAGATTTGGCCCGGGGAATAGAAAGAAGTCACATGGGGCAGATCAGGCAATGAGATGGATGATCCATCACTGGGATGCTGTACTTCGCTATAAAGCTCTTAACAGACAATGCGGTATGAGCCGGTGTGTTGTCTTGATGTAGAGCCCATGGCTTGTTCTTTCACAGTTCAGGTCGCTCTGTTCTTATTTTCTCATTGAGATGAGCAAGAACCTCAAGGTAGTAACGTCGATTAACAATTTGTCCTCTAGTAGCCCAGTGAAGATTCCCAACTCCATGAATATCGAAACAAGCAATCCTCAGCGCTTTTAATCTTGATTTGCCCATTCGAATTTTTTACGCTCTCAGTGAAGATGGTCCTTCCATTGCATAGATTGGCGCTTAGTTTCTGTATCGTAAGCGGAAAACCAAGATTCATCACATATTATCAGTCTTTACAAGAAATTAAGATCATTTTCGATGGAATTTCAAATGTTAGCACAAACATTTTCACTAGCTCCTTTTTGTTCGATCGTGAGAATTTCCGGTACCAGTTTCTCGTGTTAAACGGGATATGTAAAATTTTCCTTACGCATCCTTTGTCAATTCCTACAGTTTAAAAAATCGATCGAATACTTAACCGACCATCAGATTTCCCACTTTTTCGACATTTTCATCTGTTTTTGACGTTGAAGGGCGTCGCAGGCGTGAGTCATCTTCAACGTCTTGTCGAGCGTCTTGGAAACCTTTGAACCATTCAAATACTCTCGTAGGAGATAGTCTGCGTCTGTCACAGAGCAAACACCAGTGCGACAAAGATGAGCAACCAATAGCTACCAAGCCTGTAGCCTTTCAACCGAATGCAGTATCTCTGATGTCTATAAGTATATCAATGTGGTTGTCGGCTTCGTTTTGCCTGAAAATGGTAAGTGTAATAATAGAGTAGCGAATTGTCGTGAAGCTTTGAGTGAAACTTGAGACAAGTGTTGTATAGGCACTTTACCCGCACTTAAGCATCTACAAGCTCATACTGTAGTAATGGATTCAGTATCGTATTACTTATTGCTATTGTATTTATAAAACCACCGCATTTTGCTGTATGCATGTTATTGTTGACACTCGGAAATAATGCTATGAGTATAAG
This sequence comes from Schistocerca gregaria, assembly GCF_023897955.1. Classification (NCBI taxonomy): domain Eukaryota; kingdom Metazoa; phylum Arthropoda; class Insecta; order Orthoptera; family Acrididae; genus Schistocerca; species Schistocerca gregaria. The sequence continues at coordinate 598,731,697 of NC_064924.1, read as the reverse complement.
TATGTGCCATTTTTAGCCTTAAAATTTTAAAATTTTTAATCTTTTCTGACATTCATGGTGGTGTCTGTTTGTTCTATATCGTGTCTCCCTACCACTTTCGCGCAACGACGCTCTGAGTGTGTTTTTTAGGGAATTGACTAGTTTGAACCAGGGACCTGTTGCTGGTAAGGAGACGCCAGACCACACATGACATGTAGAATTCAGAAGTGTTCAGTGAGACTAGCGATAATATAACCAAATACTTAATGATTTCAGCGTCAGCTCCACTGCACTCCCTGTAAAAGAATCTTAATACTAACTAAATTTAGTGGAAGGGGTTCAAGGCTTTCCTATTTTTAGTTAGCTGGTAAAATAACGTCGAAAAAGCAGTTAAGTTTACCATTGTAAATTTTATTCTACTCACAAAACATCGTTTATAAATTGCACTATTGATAAAAGGAAATGTTTTAATACAGGATGGTAAAAAATAACTGCGTTCAACAAAAATGTAAACGAATATTCCCTGAGTGGGTTTCCAAGTTCTACAATGGATCGAAGGATGACCTATGCCACATCACATCTATAATCTAGGTTTAAATTAAGTTTCACAAGAGAGAAAACTATCAAAATGGTCTACAGTGACCCTCAATTATCTTTAATTATTTATCTAACTTATCGTAAATTATAGTGGCTGATGTAGCTTCTCAATAACTATATAATAGAAAAATCATCGCGTTTCAGATTTTTACTTCAAGTGGCAAATGTGAACACCATGAGCTTTAATTTACGATAGACACTAGTATTACGGAAAAAAGGGGGTGTAACAGGTGAGACTTCTGCAGTTCTGAGTGAAGCTTTATGCGCTGTTATGCGGCATCGCGTGCGTTTATTACCTTGTCGTTGGTTAGGCAGCTTCAGGGGCGCAGCGGCCGGCGCAGCAGCCATCCAGCTCGCCGTCTCAGAACTAACTAACCTCTCCTAACTTCTCCTTACTACCATTTAAAAAAGTTGGTTTAAAAAACTATCTGGCTGTGTTTTCATCTGACCAATCAGGGTATCAATGTTAACCTTAAGCTGCGCCTACAAAAATTCTGTCTATCCAATGAGAAACGTTATACTTTTCGTGGTGGGGCAATGTTTTTAAAGTTTTCAAACGTAACAGAGAAGCGAAAAGTCTCACGCTAAAACTTACAGCTGGTGTGGTCCTTTTAGCGTTATCGTAAGATCTATACCATTCTTCTGGAGAGCTCTATCTTTTAACATGGGCTGGGGGTGGGGGTGGGGGGGGGGGGGGTGGGGGGTTGTCCTAACGTAACAGAGACGGAAAAAGTCTCACGATAAAACTTGCAGCTGGCGTTGTCCTAGTGGTTAACTGGCGACATGAGTGTCCAGTCCCTCCCTTATCGTAGGGCCTTCTAGCTTAACATGGTTCTGCTCTCGGCTTCTGTTCTCGTTTTTCCCCTCGGAACTGCATCTGTCTCACGGTGGGAAGGTATGACATGCATTTAGGCATTCTTGTGTTAGTCTGTGGTATTCCATTTGCTCACTCGTTACTCGTGTTACTTTGGTTAATTTAATGTCATGATTTATTCGGAGCTATGTGACATACTACTGGATTTGCTTATCATGTCAGGGTTTTCATGGAAGGTGTTGGATTTGCCTGACACCTTACATTTTTCATCAATTTTAATATTCTAATCTGACTTGCACTTATTTTTGGTGCCTATTATTACACTTTTAATTTTTCCGGCAAAACAAAATAACAGGGTGTTGTGTGATGTACTTAGGGTAGTTAGGTTTAAGTAGTTCTAAGTTCTAGGGGATTGATGACCATAGATGTTAAGTCCCGTAGTGCTCAGAGCCATTTTGAACCAAAATAACAGGTCTTACTCAAAGAAAAACCACGGACACACTGATTTACAGATGCTGCATTCGACTTAGAAGGCTACAGGAATGGCCGCTATTGGTCGTTCGTCTTTGGTGCATGGATCCTTACCCTGTGACAGCATCAGTCCCGTTATTTCACTGCCTCACCTACTATCGAGCTCATTGCACAGGTGACGTTCATGGTCAAATACAACAGTTCAGCCTGCATGCTTGATTAATATCTGCATTTATGTTCAAGCCCGTATTTCTCGCAGTGTTTCTATACTTTTACTCAGCACCACTGCTCTGTTCAAATGGTTCAAATGGCTCTGAGCACTATGGGACTTAACTTCTGAGGTCATCAGTCCCCTAGAACTTAGAACTACTTAAACCTAACGAACCTAAGGACATCACACACATCCATGCCCGTGGCAGGAATCGAACCTGTTACAGTAGCTGTCGCGTGGTTCCTGACTGAAGCGCCCATAACCGCTCGGCCACTGCGGCCGGCACACTGTTTTGTCCTGTGGGCTTATTACAAATCGTTTGGTATGACCTTTCTTGGATTCCCTACAGGTGGAGAGGCCCAGCAGCGTGGTGAAGCAGTTGGCTGCCGTGCACAAGGTGTTGCTGGACGCAGGGGAGTCCCTGAACGAGGTGGTGGCGCACCTGTCGCTGGTGTACGCGGCCGAATCGGTCGTCACGGTGTTGTTCACGGGCCTGCTGACCGCTGGTCTCTTCCTGGACGACTCGCCCCTGCCCTTCTCCCCTGTGATCCCTATGATTTACTTGCCCTTGCTGTGCAATGTTTTCAACCTGCTGCTCGTCGTCTTTTGGTGCCACGACACTATTTTGAAGGTAAGTACATTCTAATATTTTAGGCTGTGCTGCAACACGTAATTTATGGAAACGGAAGAACTCAAAACCGCATCTACTTGAGGGAGTTTTGAGCCGTGGTGCTCAAGCCGTCGGCACACGGACCGTGCATCCGAACGTTGAGCGTTGAGCGTGCCGAGTTTCTGACATCATAGCGTGGAACATCACTTTCAGGAATCTTTGGGGGCGTGCAGAGCGACATCTAGCATGCCAGCCATTCCGAGCGTGCGTCTGAGCAGTGACCAATCAGATGGCACAACGCCGTCTACGTCACATGCACGCCACCTCCCTTCTGCACAGACTGTAAGGCGCCATATTGGCATTCATTTCAAACCTATACGTATATATGCCGTTTCTGAGCAGCAGAAAATTGAGAATCACTCGAAAACCCGTTTTTAACTGTGTGATTTGTTTGCAATAAAACAATGAGAAACATCATATTTGTGGCAAACGAATTGTTGTAACGTGCGTGTTATGAGCGTATGCCGTTTGAAGGCAGCGACACACTGAGGATCCACCAAAAACACATTGTTCTTGGTAGAATTTGTTATAATTAAATTTCAGTTAGTAACATAGCTACGATAAAAGCTTTCAACAAGTGGAAACATGTTAGGATTGACTGTTTAGAATAGGGAGTAGCGTTAGTGATTCATTGTTGTCTTCAGTCCTGAGACTGGTTTGATGCAGCTCTCCATGCTACTCTATCCTGTGCAAGCTTCTTCATCTCCAAGTACCTACTGCAACCTACATCCTTCTGAATCTGCTTAGTGTATTCATCTCTTGGTCTCTCTCTACGATTTTTACCCTCCACGCTGCCCTCCAATACTAAATTGGTGATCCCTTGATGCCTAAGAACATGTCCTACCAACCGATCTCTTCTTCTGGTCAAGTTGTGCCACAAACTTCTCTTCTCCCCAATCCTATTCAAAACTTCCTCATTAGCTATGTGATCTACCCATCTAACGATTCATATGAAGCTGATTGATGTGGTGGTGGTTTGCGTTTCGCCACGTCTCAGTATTTTGTTCTAACATTCACGTTTTTAATAGTTTGTGATGGTATATTATTAGAGTAATGTAAGTATATACTTCAATATTTCATGTTATGTAAATATAGGTGCACTTTTTTTGCTTGCGCTACTATGAGACTTAACTGCTGTGGTCATCAGTCCCCTATAACCTATAACTACTTAAACCTAACTAACCTAAGGACATCACACACATCCATGCCCGAAGCAGGATTCGAACCTGCGACCGTAGCAGTCGCGCGGTTCCGGACTCAGCGCCGTAACCGCTAGACCACCGCGTCCGGCTAGTGACATTGTCTTAGCACTGCTGTACCAGTTCTTTGGCCACGTGTTCGTTGCAAGTTTCTGTCGGCATTGCTATTAAAACAGCACTGATCGTTTTTCCCATTGTCTACAATAACGCAATATTTCAAAACAAAGTAAATTTTGCGAATAACAGTCACTCCTTTTGTAAAAGAAGGTTTATTTAAAAACGAAATATTTTAGTTCTGCTGCTATAGCTAACTGATGTTTTTTTAACTCGATTATTAGTAAAAAAATATAAAGCACCTGCTATAACCGAGGCCAAACAGATACCGAGGAATACCGATTAAAAATGATTCAAACGGCTCTGAGCATCATGGGACTTAACTTCTGAGGTCATCAGTACCCTAGAACTTAGGACTAGTTAAACCTATCTAATCTAAGGACATCACACACATCCATGCCCGAGGCAGATTCGAACACGTGAACACAAATGGGACAGCTTTAAGAAACCCTGTCTGTGAAAGTGAGAACATAATGTTTCGCAGGCAAAAACACAGAACCAAAAACACAGAATGTAAAGAACGTGGCTGAGGCTGCAAGTGACATAAAAGAATGTTGTGGCGTGTATGTGTAGGACCGTGGCTTATTTAGTATACAGGGTGGTCCATTGATAGTGACCGGGCCAAATATCTCACGAAATAAGCGTCAAACGAAAAAAACTACAAAGAACTAAACTTGTCTAGCTTTAAGGGGGAAACCAGATTGCGCTATGGCTGGCCGCTACATGGCGCTGCCATAGTTCAAACGGATATCTACTGCGTTTTTAAAAAATAGGTACCCCCATTTTTATTACATATTCGTGTAGTAATTAAAGAAATATGAATGTTTTAGTTGGAACACTATTTTAGCTTTGTGATAGATGGCGCTGTAATAATCACAAACGTATGCCTCACAATTTTAGACGAACAGTTGTTAAAAGGTAGGTTTTTAAAATTAAAATACAGAACGTAGGTACGTTTGAACATTTTATTTCTGTTATTCCAATGTGATACCTGTGCCTTTGTGAACTTATCATTTCTGAGAGCACATGCTGTTACAGCTTGATTACCTGTAAATAGTACATTAATGCAATAAATGCTCAAAGTGATGTCCGTCAACCTCAGTGCATTTGGCAATACGTGTAACGCCATTCCTCTCAACAGCGAGTAGTTCGCCTTCCGTAATGTTCGCACATGCATTGACAATGCGCTGACGCATGTTGTCAGGCGTTGTCGGTGGATCACGATAGCAAATATCCTTCAACTTTCCCAACAGAAAGAAATCCGGGGACGTCAGATCCGGTGAATGTGCGGGCCATGGTATGTATGGTGCTCCGACGACCAATCTAGCTGTCATAAAATATGTTATTCAATACCGCTTCAACCGTACGCGAGCTATGTGCCGGACGTCCATCATGTTGGAAGTACATCGCCATTCTGTCATGCAGTGAAACATCTTGTAGTAACATCGGTAGAACATTACGTAGGAAATCAACATATGCTGCACCATTTAGATTGCCATCGATAAAATGGGGGCCAATTATCCTTCCTCCCATAATTCTGCACCATAGATTAACCCGCCAAGGTCGCTGATGTTCCACTTGTCGCAGCCATCATGGATCTCCCGTTGCCCAATAGCGCATAACATGCCGGTTTACGTTACCGCTGTCGCTGAAGTACGCTTCGTCGCTAAATAGAACGCTTGCAAAACATGTGTCATCGTCCCGTAATTTCTCTTGTGCCTAATGGCAGAACTGTACACAACGTGCATTTGGCAATACGTGTAACGCCATTCCTCTCAACAGCGAGTAGTTCGCCTTCCGTAATGTTCGCACATGCATTGACAATGCGCTGACGCATGTTGTCAGGCGTTGTCGGTGGATCACGATAGCAAATATCCTTCAACTTTCCCAACAGAAAGAAATCCGGGGACGTCAGATCCAGTGAATGTCATCACAGCCAGGATGTTTACTAAAGTTAATAAATCCACCAACTATACTAGGAGAGTTTTTATGTTGAGAACATCAGATATGCAGTTGTTAGCATACTTCTTAGACAAGAATCGACGTTGACAGTGTCTGTATAGAGACAGTGATTATTGACCACGATGTTATCACAGCCACAACATTTACTAAGGTTCAAAAATTGTTCAAATGGCTCTGAGCACTATGGGACTCAACTTCTGTGGTCATTAGTCCTCTACAACTTAGAACTACTTAAACCTAACTAACCTAAGGACATCACACACATCCATGCCCGAGGCAGGATTCGAACCTGCGACCGTAGCAGTCCCACGGTTCCGGACTGCGCGCCTAGAACCGCGAGACCACCGCGGCCGGCTATTTGCTAAGGACTAGGAGAGTTTTTACGCTGGGAACAACAAATATGCAGCTGTTAGCATACTTCTTAGACAAAAATCGGCGTCATACTTCCAACATGAGACACAGAAGAATTTTAGATAAGGTTTAAACGAATCGTAAATCGCGCTATGGGGACGTGTGTGCAAAGTGAGGGGATTAACGACGTGAATGACCAGGATGGTTTAATCATAATTTTCGAAAAATACTAAGAAATCGGAAAATGTTGATCTCTTTAAAAATAAAAGAACACACAAACGCCAACAGGCAAAATTTAGTAACAATTCTTGTCTCTACAAAAAGATCATTGTGCTTAGCATAGAACAACTTGCATCGTCTTATGTCAACGAAATACCTTGCCGAGAATCCTAGGAAATTCAAGTACTGCTGAAAACTGCTAAACAGTTCGGAAGCTTCAGTTCAATTACTCAGTTAGTCCGTTTGTGTGGCAATAGAAGACTTCGAAAGGAAATCTGAAGTTTTAAATTCTGCATTTAGAAAGACGTTGACTCGGGAGGATCGTACAGATACATACCCTCGCCTGACCAACGCACAAACGTTTATTTGGGGACCATAGAAAAAGGTATACACAGCGTTGTAAAGAAACTGAAGAAGTTCAAAACAAATTTGTCGTTGTGACCAAAAGGCAACCCAATTTTATTTTACAATGACTACTCTTCGGTGGTCCGATACTCAGCTTCCATTTGTGACAAATTTCTTTCTCGTACAGCTGGAAAGCCCTAAGCGGCTGTTAAAAGCACGCGTAACTCTCGTACATAAAAAGGGAAAAAGAACGCACCTGCAAAAGTACAGACCAACAGTCTTAACGTCCATTTTTGCAAAATTCAGGAGCATATCCTAATTTCGAACACAAAAAAAAAATTCTTGCAGAATTTTTGAGCATATTCGAAGTTCTAATGTAAAAAATTTCCTTGACACAGGAAAGCTTGTATCCACAAATCAAGACCGATTTTGAAAGCATCACTTGTCCTAAAGCAGGTTACTCTTTTCTCATATGATATCCTGTGAACAACAAGTAGATCCCATATTCCTTGGATTTCTGGAAAGCATTTGACGCAGTGTCACATTCGTCATCGTTTTCTTGGGCCTTTGTCCCACTTCAACACAGGGTCGACCTTGTTACTATGGATTTGGCGATGTTAGTGTCGGAGGGTATTTGTATGCCCTTTCTGTCGCCACCCCATACCCCTGGGATGGAATTAGTGTACGTCAGCTTAAGGGTCTAGTGTAAGCCGTGAAATAGCGTGACCGTTTGCAAATGTCTGTGAGTCTTGTAACTGAGGCGGGACATGGGGAGCAGCCCGATATTCACCTATTGGGATGTGAAAACCGCCTAAAAGACACATACAAGCTGGCCAGCACAAGGGCGCTAGTTGTTAATCCGCCAGGTGGATTTGATCCAGGGCTGGCGCACATGCACGAGTCCAGGAAACAGCGCATTAGTGTCCTGGGCTAACCTGGTGATATGACGCTGTTTCACATTGCGGACTTATAACAAAGGTCCGAGCATACTGAACATGTTCTTAGGTAGGTAAGTGGCTCGAAGACTTCTTAAGTAATAGAACCCAGTGTGTTATCCTGAACAGAGAGTTCATTGGCGACAAAGGTATTGTCGGGAGTGAGTCAGAGAAATGTGCTAGGACTGTTCTTCTTTGTACACGTAAATGATATGGCGTATAGTAGCAGTTTGAGACTGTTTGCTGATGACGCTGCAGTGTAGCAGAAAGTGTCTGAGTGACTGAAGACGGGTACTGGATGACTTGGACAGAATTTCTATTGGGTGTGATGAACGGCAGCTAGGTAAAATTTATACAGATGAGTAGCAGAAACAATCCTGTAATGTCCGAATACAGTATTAGTAATATGCTATTTGATACAGTCACGTCGATTAAATATCCAGCCGTAACGATGCAAATCAACACAAAATGGAATGACCACATAGGTAGGTTGTAGATGAGGAGAACGGGCAGTTTCGGTTCATCAAGGCAATTATGGAAAAGTGTAGCCCACTTAAAAAGGATATCGCGAACAGAACACTTGTGCGACCCATTTGTGAGTACTGGAGTACTGCCTCCCCCCCCCCCCCCCCCACCTTCCCCACGTTCCACTTTAAACTGAGAGATCGAAGGAGTTCCGAGACGTGCTGCCAGATTTGTTACCGACAGGTTAAGGTAAATATACGCGTGTTACGGAAATGCTCTGTGAACTCAAATGGGAATCTTGGGAGGGCATAATTCTTTTTTTCAAGAAACACAATTAGAAACTTTAGAAAACCGGTTGGATGTGCGACTGACTGTAGAACGATCCTACTACCACGAGCATACCTCTCGCGTAAGGACTCCAAAGACAGAATAAGAGAAATCAAGGCTCGTTCGGAGGTATATATGGTAGATAGCGTTTTTTTCTGTCGCTCCATTGAATGGGAATGACTAGCAGGGATACAAAGAATCCTCCAAGCACTGTACAGTGCATAGTGGAGTACATATGTAGATGTATATGCACAATGAGTACCAACAAGTCAGCAGCGCTGGTCCATCATGGGCCTGTCTTCTGCTTGCACCCTCTAAGCTGCCACGGATATCACAGGTCTGCCCCAAGCGATCGGACTTGTAGCAGAGCCAGGCATCCACCGAGCAGCGCGACAGTCCCGGTTTAGGCTGGAGGCTGGAAAAAGCGCTATCTCTGCATAAATGCTTCAGTTTAGGAGGATATTCATTTGAATATGTTTTATGGATGATTGACTGATCTGGCCTTGTAACTCTAACCGAAACGGCCTTGCTATACTGGTACTGCGAACGGCTTAAAGCAAGGGGAAACTACAGCCGTAGTTTTTCCCAAGGGCATACAGCTTTACTGTATGATTAAATGATGATGGCATCCTCTTGGATAAAATATTCCGGAGGTAAAATAGTCCCCCATTCGGATCTCCGGGCGGGGACTACTCAGGAGGACGCTGTTATCAGGAGAAAGACAACTGGCTTTCTACGGGTCGGAGCGTGGAATGTCAGATCCCTTAATCGGGCAGGTAGGTTAGAATAATTAAAAATGGAAATGGATAGGTTAAAGTTAGATATAGTGGGAATTAGTGAAGTTCGGTGGCAAGAGGAACAAGACTTCTGGTCAGGTAAATACAGGGTTATAAATACAAAATCAAATAGGGGCAATGCAGGAGTAGGTTTAATAATGAATAAAAAAATAGGAATGCGGGTAAGGTACTAAAAACAGCATAGTGAACGCATTACTGTGGCCAAGATAGATACGAAACCCACGCCTACCACAGTAGTACAAGTTTATATGACAACTAGCTCCGCAGATGATGAAGAGATAGATGAAATGTATGATTAGATAATAGCAACTATTCAGATAGTGAAGGGAGACGAAAATTTAATAGTCATGGGTGATTGGAATTCGATAGTAGGAAAAGGAAGGGAAGGAAACGTAGTAGGTGAATATGGAACGGGGATGAGGAATGAAAGAGGAAGCCGCCTGGTAGAATTTTGCACAGAGCATAACTTAATCATAGCTGACATTTGTTTCAAGAATCATAAAAGAAGATTGTATACATAGAAGAAGACTGGAGATACTGACTGGTTTCAGATAGAGTATATAAAGGTCAGACAGAGATTCAGGAAACAGGTTTTAAATTGTAATAGATTTCCAGGGGCAGATGTGGACTCTGAACACAATCTATTGGTTATGAACTTTAGATTAAAACTAAAGAAACTGCAAAAAGGTGGGACTTTTAGGAGATGGGACCTGGATAAACTGAAAGAACCAGACGTTGTCGAGAGTTTCAGGGAGAGCATTACGGAACGATTTACAAGAATAGGTGAACGAAACACAGCAGAAGAAGAATGGATTGCTTTGAGAGATAAAATAGTGAAGGCAGCAGAGGATCAAGTAGGTAAAAAGGCGAGGGCTAGTAGAAATCCTTGGGTAACAGAAGAAATATTGAATTTAATTGATGAAAGGAGAAAGTATAAAAATGCATCAAATGAAGCAGCCAAAAAGGAATACAAACGTCTCAAAAATGAGATCGACAGGACGTGCAAAATGGCTACACAGGGATCGAAAGAGGACAAATGTAAGGATGTAGTGGCGTATATCACTATGGGTAAGATAGATACTGCCTACAGGAAAATTAGAGACCTTTGGAGAAAAGATAACCACTTGTATGAATATCAAGAGCTCAGATGGAAACCCAGTTCTAAGTAAAGAAGGGAAAGCAGAAAGGTGGAAGGAGTATATAGAGGGTCTATACAAGGGCGATGTTCTTGAGGACAATATTATGGAAATGGAAGAGTTTGTAGATGATGAAATGGGAGATATGGTACTGCGTGAAGAGTTTGACACAGCACTGAAAGACCTGTGTCGAAACAAGGCCCCAGGAATAGACAGCATTCCATTAGAACTACTGATAGCATTGAGAGAGCCAGTCCTGACAAAACTCTACCATCTGGTGAGCAAGATGTATGAGACAGGAGAAAAGCCCTCAGACGAGTCGAGGGGCATGAAAGGGAAGCAGTGATTGGGAAGGGAGTGAGACACGGTTGTAGCCTATCCCCGATGTTATTCAATCTGTATATTGAGCAAGCAGTAAAGGAAACAAAAGGAAAATTCGGAGTAGGAATTAAAATCCATGGAGAAGAAATAAAAACTTTGAGGTTCGCTGATGACACTGTATTTGTGCCAGAGGCAACAAAGGAGCTGGAAGAGCAGCTGAACGGAATGGACAGTGTCTTGAAAGTAGGTTATAAGATGAACACCAACAAAAGCAAAACGACGATAATTGAATATAGTCGAATTAAGTCGGGTGATGCTGAGGGAATTAGATTAGGAAATGAGACACTTAAAGTAGTAAAGGAGTATTGCTATTTGGGGAGCAAAATAACTGATGATTGTCGGACTAAAGAAGATATGAAATGTAGACTGGCAATGGCAAGGAAAGCGTTTCTGAAGAAGACAAATTTGTTAACATCGAGTATAGATTTAAGTGTCAGGAAGTCGTTTCTGAAAGTATTTGTATGGAGTGTAGCCATGCATGGCAGTGAAACGTGGACGATAAATAGTTTAGACAAAAAGACAATAGAAGCTTTCGAAATGTGGTCTACAGAATAATGCTGAAGATTAGACGGGTAGATCACATATCTAATAAGATGGTATTGAATAGGATTGGGGACAAGAGGAGTTTGTGCCACAACTTGACAAAAAGAATGGACCGGTTAGTAGGACATGTTCTGAGGCATCAAGGGATCACCAATTTAGTATTGGAGGGCAGCACGGAGGGTAAAAATCAAAGAGGGAGACGAAGAGATGAGTACGCTAAACAGATTTAGAAGGATGTTGAAAGGTAGCTACACTGTGTCACAGCGCCAGAGATTGCGCCAAAGAGTATTATTCCGCCGCCTCCACTGGCGCAGTAGTTGTTCAGAGAATGTCGAGGGCAGTTGTACTTCAGAGGTTGCCGTGGGCAGTACCTGTTGAGAGGATGTCGAGAGCAGTACTAGTTGAGTCCATGTCGTGTGCAGTTATTGTTCTATTGGGCGAGAGAGTAGATGCTGTTCGGTTGGTGTAATGTATATATGGAAGATGGTGCAGTGATCACAATGTATTTTTCGTATATATATATATATATATATATATATATATATATATATATATATATATGGGGGTAACAAAATTTTTTATTTCATATTTCCTTAATAATAATGCCTATTGGTCGCAGGTTCAGTCAATAAAGGATCTGGCTCGTGTTCATGTTTAGACTTGTAATTCTGGTTTCTATGTGCAATTATACACTACTGGAAATTGAAATAAGAACACCGTGAATTCATTGTCCCAGGAAGGGGAAACTTTATTGACACATTCCTGGGGTCAGATACATAACATGATCACACTGACAGAACCACAGGCACATAGACACAGGCAACAGAGCATGCACAATGTCGGCACTAGTACAGTGTATATCCACCTTTCGCAGCAGTGCGGAGCAAGTATGGTGGGTCTGACACACCGGTGGCAATGTGCTCTTTTTTCCATTTCCAGGAGTGTAGTACTTCTGGTTTTTCAATTAGTTCTTTGTAAATGGTGTTTAAAATTTCTTGTCGTATTGAGGAAGAACCGTGCCAGATACATGTACGTTGAACCACACTACCACACACAGAACAGTCACACTTGTGATTTGTTGTTTCGTAGCTTTTATAGTTGCAGGGGACTTAATTAATCAATTGTGTTAACGGAAATTTCCTTTCATTCTTTATTGTTATTTTATGCAATCAGATTGCGTACTAATACTAGTCAGGGCCAACCGGTTACGAGACTTCGTAACCGGATACACAGCTACTAAAATTATTGGCATTTTAATAATTAAGCCCCCTTGGAATGTAGACTGCAGTAGGTGCTGGGAGATCAAGAAGCTTTCACAGGATAGAGTAGCATGGAGAGCTGCATCAAACCGGTCTCTGGACTGAAGACTACAACAACAACATGTTTTCTGTTGGTAAACCATGGTCTCCCTATACAATTTGTACCCCGAACTCTTCCCTCCATCGTCAAGTTGACGATTCGTTCTTATTTCAAGGTGTTTCGTGTCACCCGAAGTGTTCTTTTTCAGTTATGAGATACATTTCTTTTCTCATCATTTCGATTCATACGTCCTCGTTAGTTATCCATCTACATACACAATCTTCGGCATTCCTCTAGGAACCAGGTTTCAAAACCTACTACCCTCTTCTTGTCTGAACTGTTTGTCGTCCAAGTTTCACATTCGTACAAGGATACACCCCAGACAAACATTTCCACAAAATACCTTCTAACATATTAATGTCTATCCGACATATGTACGCAGGCCCGAAGGAACATTGTATCGTACCTCTGAACAACACAGGCACTGCAATACTGTATTATTCCATTGACATCGGACAAGCTTTGGTCTGGCCCTGAGTCGGATAGCGATAAGCAGGAAACCTGGATTCGAGGCCCAGTCAGACACAAATTTTCATTGCCGTCATTCCATTATATAGCTGATGGTTATCCATATTCTCAACTGCGAATGCATTTCATGTATTTCATAAAAGCTGTAGTCCCAACAGTGGCTGTTCCTTCGGACATGCATGCATATACGAAGGAACATTGCATCGACCTTCTGAACAATACAGCATTCCAGTATAGGGTAGTGACTATGTCAAGGAGACAAAAATGGAGTTGCCAGCATTTGAGAGGGGACGTGCCGTTGGGCTCAAAGAAGCCGTTTCAAGTAATCGGCAAATTGCTCGACATTTGAATAGGAGCGATGCCGCTATTCAAAGATGTTAGTAGGGATTGGTGCACCATGACCCAACAAAGAGACAAGAGGACGCGGTCTACTTAGAGAGACGACAGAACTTGAGGACAGTGTGATCGTCAGAGGCACTCAGAGCCCCGGGTTATCATCGATCTGACCAGCAATTGGTGTTTCAGTGACCACAAGGACTATTAATAGGAGTATAACAGAAAATGGAGCTGATCTCACGTCGTCCCTTGCCCGCCTACGCGATACGAGCCCGTCTGCAACGGTGTTGTTCACATTCGGTCTAGAATATCACTCACTAGAGTAGAATTGCCTTCAGTGATGTGTCCGGATTAGAACGTAGCCCCGATGACAAGCAAAGACCTGTCTAGAGACGACCCGGGTGGCTGTGCGACGACAACCTGCCACCCGCGCCATCCTTACAGCACAGCAGTACGTCATCGATATTGTACGCCCTGTCTTGTTGTCGGATCTCTTAGCGATGGAAAACTTTTGGAGCATTATCGGTAGGACCATTCATCCAGTTGGGGATTTTGAGCGATCTAACTCTGTGAATCAATGCCAACCCAAATAAGGGCAAGAAGTGGACCAGCGTCTAATTGAGTTGCTCAATTTATGAATCTATTTCTTGAATAAATCATCCACTTTTTCTGAACTCCAGATCAGTTGTTTGTCTGTTAATGTACATAACATTCGCCGTTCTCGGTGCCCGGTGCCATTCGCGTAATTCCTTAGTGCTATTTTTTTCTTCAGAGAGTACCTTGCGCACAAAGTGAAGCAACTGAGCACAATACAATATTTTTTCAAAAGTTATCACTAATTCAGAGGAATGAGTCCTGTTTCGATTTAAGTCTTTTTAAGTCTTTCAGTGCTTTGTCAGATATTCTCGCAGTATCGTGACGCCCATCTCTTCGTCATCTTCTTGCTCTTCCATTTCTTTAACATTGTCATGAATTTCATAACTTTTGTACTGCCCGTCTACAGGGTGTAGCAAAATTCGCGCGCTCGGACGCCACTTCACCATACAAACAATAGAAAACTGTCTCTAACGGTATTTCGTCTCACGAATATTTTTGGCAGAAACTGACGCCAAATAAAGACAGCGTGTACGATAAGTATAGTTAGTGCAGTGGATACAGTTTTGCTTAGAACACTCGTGTTAGAGATTTCGATAAAGGGCCTAGTATGTAATTTTTTGTTTTGTAATTTTAGACTGCTTGATGTAAGAGGATGTCCTGAAGAATAATGCCCCAGATATCGTATGTGAAAAACCCTTAACGCTTTTTAAGTAGAACAAAAGTTACTAACATCTACATGTTTATTCTTTATGTGTACAATTTATTTCTCAGCATAGTGTCACGGCTCTCGTAATCTTGATATTTCTTGACTAGTTGTTAGTGGTTAGTCGTTACTAATATCGGTTTCTTTCTGATCAGAGGGAGTGGTAGTCGTTAATTTTCTTTGGGAGAAGACGCCACAATTTACTATTTTTAATATTCGTCGTAAAACAGGATTCGTAGAGGAACTGAATAACTCGTAATATCTTTCTCATTTTAACTTTGATGCATTAATCAATAAATAAGGCGATAATATTTAAGCAAGTCCTGTCCAAATTAATTTTACACTCTTGCAAGTAGATGAAATTCACGTCAAAGATATTTTTGCCAATTATTATAAAGTCAGTGTTCCTCAATACTGGTAGGCAAAGATTTTACGCCTATGTTAAATTTAGTTCGATTTGATGAAAAAGTGACTATCGCTGGACTGCGCTGCCTAATTTAGCGATCGAAAATAATTGAAGTTCTCACAGTTTCAACTTTGAATTAATTCCTGTCCACTGAATTTACTTAAAAATCATTTATCAGTCCTTTTTAATAATAAAACGTTTTCCTTTAACAAAGATAATTACTTTCAGATAAGGTGGAATGTACTTCTGAAATTAAAGTGTTGAATACTTTTACACTAAATATTTTTACGACTAAAAGTATTAAGCACTCACACGATCTGACACAATACAAGACAACGTGAGACAAGATGATCTGAGACACAATACCAGAATCAGAGCGACACTCTTGTACCTCGACTGTTTATAAACTAATACAAGACAAAAGTTGGCGTAACTATAACTTCTTACGCCTAGGAGCTCCTGGTACACTAGTTACTCTTTTGAAACAGTTATTCTTCAATAACTGACAATTGTACAAAAATATTAACGAAAGATCGTGGCTTGCGGCAGTATAAGAGCGGCTTCAATAGTTACTTTTTCAACGGACACATTTCTTTCAATGAGTGACCAGTTCCTTGATGCCGTCACTGAAGAATTTTTGTTGATGGAGTCATAATACTGTCTCTGCTTACAGCGCTTCATTGCTATCAAAGTGAAATCGTAGAAGACGTTTCTTAAGTTTTTGAAACTGATGAAAATCGGACGGAGCCAATTCGGGGCTCTATGGAGGATGATTGATGGCAGGGAATCCAAGGCGTCGGATTGTTGCCGTTGTCACAGCGCTTGCGTATGGTCTGGCATTGTCCTGCTGAAGGATAGGCTGATCAACGTGTGGACGAACTCTTCGAATTCGAATCTCGATTACAGCATGCTGTTTCTCACGCACCGCATAGTTACGATACACGCCGCTATGTTACCCGATACAATTCGGAGCCTTCTAGCGGCAGACTTCTGGAGATATGTAGACATGAAGAATAAAGATGTAAAGTGTTAATAATGTTTGTATCATTTAAAAAGCTTTAAGACTTTTCAAACAAAAAATTCTGAGTCGTTACTATTCAACACACCCTCGTAGTATCTATCTTCCTATTCATCTACATCTACGTATACATCTACACTTCGCAAGCCACCTGACGGTGTGTGGCGGAGGGTACCTTGAGTACCTCTATTGGTTCTCCAAAAAATGGCTCTGAGCACTATAGGACTTTACTTTAAGGTTATCAGTCCCCTAGAACTTAGAACTACTTAAACCTAACTAACCTAAGAACAACACACACATCCATGCCCGAGGCAGGATTCGAACCTGCGACCGTAGCGGTCGCGCGGTTCTAGACTGTAGCGCCAGAACCGCTCGACCACCAGCGGCCGGCTATCGGTTCTCCCTTCTATTCCAGTCTCGTATTGTTCGTGGAAAGAAAGGCTGTCGGTATGCCTCTGTGTGGGCTCTAGTCTCTTTGATTTTATACTCATGGACTCTTCGTGAGATATTCGTAGGAGGGAGCATGAACAGTTGTACTGTAACCTACTTCCTTTGTTTTCGGACTGCATTTACTTAGGATTCTTCCAATGGATCTCAGTCTGGCATCTGCTTTACTGACAATCAACTTCATATGATCATTCCATTTTAAATCACTCCTAATGCCTACTCCCAGATAATTTATGGAATTAACTGCTTCCAGTTGATGACCTGCTATATTGTAGCTAAATGATAAGGGATCTTTCTTTCTATGTATTCGCAGCACATTACACTTGTCTACATTGAGATTCAATTGCCGCCAGCCGGTGTGGCCGAGCGGTTCTAGTCGCTTCAGTCTGGAACCGCGCGACCGCTACGGTTGCAGGTTCGAATCCTGCCTTGGGCATGGATGTGTGTGATGTCCTTAGGTTAGTTAGGTTTAAGGAGTTCTACGTTCTAGGGGACTGATGACCTCAGATGTTAAGTCCCATAGTGCTCAGAGCCATTTGAACCATTTTTCAATTGCCATTCCCTGGACCATGTGTCAATTCGTTGCAGATCCTGCTGCATTTCAGTACAATTTTCCACAACCTCTCGATATACTGCAGCATCATCAGCAAAAATCCTCAGTGAACTTCTGATGTTATCCACAAGGTCATTTATACGTATTGTGAATAGCAACGGTCCTACGATACTCCCCTGCGGCACACGTGAAATCATTCTTATTTTGGAAGACTTCTCTCCATTGAGAATGACATGCTGCGTTCTGTTATCTAGGAACTCTTCAATCCAATCACACCAATTGGTCTTATAGTCCATATACTCTTACTTCGTTCATTAAACGACTGTGGGGAACTGTATCAAACGCCTTGCGGAAATCAAGAAACACGGCATCTACCTGGGAACCCGTATCTATGGCCCTCTGAGTCACGTGGACGAATAGCACGAGCAGGGTTTCACACGATCTTTTTCGAAATCCATGCTGATTCCTACCGAGTAGATTTCTAGTCTCCAGTAAAGTCATTATACTCGAACATAATACGTGTTCCAAAATTCTACAACTGATCGACGTTAGAGATATAGGTCAATAGTTCTGCACATCTGTTCGACGTCCATTATTGAAAACGGGGATGACCTGTGCCCTTTTCCAATCCTTTGCAACGATACGCTATTCTAGAGACCTGCCTTACACCGTTGCAAGAAGGGGGAAATTACAGCAGGTCTTAAACAAAACACGTGCAATAATTTAATACAACACAGGTGTGACTCGTACGGTCGATTTTACTATTCCAGTATTTAAAAAAAATGTTTTTCTTTTGAACTTTTCTCTACCGCGTACTGAAATACGTCATACTTTCCGTTGATTTTCACTGTTGCTCCCCTTTTCTTGTTATATCCCTGCCGCTAAATTTAAAAGGAAACCCACTCTATCCCTCTCTATCTCTGCTTAACAGGATTATGTCTTGAGCCGACACCTTTCGAATTCCTGGCGCCACTAGGTCGATCTGTCGTCTGTTGTCCCTTTGGTTTGGGCCACTAAGATCTTTACTCGAGGTTATCGATGGGGACGGGACGTGTCGTGGCGTGGCGAGTTTGGGAGTGGTGACGGAGGTGGGAGGACGGTGTGAGAGGTCCGGCCGGCGAGGAAGATGAGGACTTGCACAAGCGTTTTAGGCACGGATTCCAGCGAGTGGTTGGTGGGCATACTAGTTGGCAGATTTGAATCCGTGGCTGACATCGAGTGCCTTCTTCGTGCGTAGGCTGGCTAGCCAGCGTCGGGACGTGGACACCTACGAGAGAATTGAAGCCAATTTCGCTGTGCTGAATTCTGGGCTCCATTCCGTGCCAATAAGCTTAAACTTCGATTTGTTGACTCCTGTTAAGTTTTGGATTTTGATATCGTAGCAGAAGAATGCTGAAGATTAGGTGGGTAGATCACATAACTAATGAGGAAGTATTGAATAGGATTGGGGAGAAGTTTGTGGCACAACTTGACCAGAAGAAGGGATCGGTTGGTAGGACATGTTCTTAGGCATCAAGGGATCACCAATTTAGTATTGGAGGGCAGCGTGGAGGGTAAAAATCGTAGAGGGAGACCAAGAGATGACTACACTACGCAGATTCAGAAGGATGTAGGTTGCAGTGGATACTGGGAGATGAAGAGGCTTGCACAGGATAGAGTAGAGGTTGAAGACCACAACAACAACAACAGCAATTACTATAGAAGGCCTGCCTGTTCTCTGTAGAAGGCCTGCCTGTTCTCTGTTTGGTAATATTACGTAACTGAAGCTGTTATTAAAGAAGGACTGGTTTCTTTCTATTTCGTAATTTTACGTGACTGAAGCTGTTATTATTGAAGGCCTGCCTGTACACTTCTAATTAAATTAAGATGTATTATTAATCAATGCCTTCCTGTTTTTACTGCCCTTTTATTGGGATCTGATATCTTACTCAGTCTGTGCTGTAATTAACTACCATAGGCCTACTAGTTTCATAGGTATTTATGTCAATAAGGAAGTAACAGGAAATGACACATGATGGTATATGTATCCTAATCTTTCGCCTTACAACCCTTTACCCATAATTGTAGGTTTCATGTCTCTTACGCAGAGTAGTTTTCATGTAGCCATGCAGAGCACATAATTACATTGTCTAAGTTTATTTTTTCGACTACTTCATGAAAAGCATTCGATCCCAGTTTCAAACAAGCCATCTATCGATAGTTTCCATCGATTAGTACCAACTACCACGCTCACCACTTTTATGTCCATTACATCCCCTTAGTATATACGTCAACAGTAGAGCCAATAACCTACTTCACTTCGTTACTTTTACTCTGCACCGCTGATGAATGTGGGATGATGATAACACGCTTCCAAGCTACTGTTGTAAGTGTGGATGCACCTTTGCTACGAATAGTTCAGAGAACCATGGACTGGCAAGTTGCTAACTATTTGGAGTTGCAGGCAGTGTATTTGAGTATCTAAGCTGGGAACTTTGAATATTCTGTGGAAGACATAAAGTCGCCGAAAGTGAATTAAACAATTTCAACTGGCCACTCCTACAGTATTTCTTCATGCCATAATTTACCAACAACCGTATGCATTGTAGAAATTTATTTTATGAACTTCTTATGTGCTACCAGTTTCGGCATTACATTGATGCTATCTTCAGGCTCCACACGTCATAGTCGTAAAAACGCTATTGACGGAAGGAGCCATATAACTGGATCCGTGAATCAAATCGTTATGCAAGAGCTCTTGGTGGTGAGGCGACAGTAATTTCTACAATAAATACGGCTGTTGGTAAATTATTTCATCAAGAAATACATGCCAGCCGTTGTCCCACAGACCATAATGGATCAACGAAGACTCCTACAGTATGTAGTATGTATGTATAACATCATGAAATTTCTAACATGTCTGACCAAAAAGATTATAGCCGTAGAATGTGTATCACTTAGAAGCAGTGCATGCTACAGCACTGTTGGGCAGATCGAAATTAGAAAATAAAGTAAAAAATAATACACCTAGACCCGAGATAGAACACTATTCACAGCACTAACTACGCAGTGCAATTACGGAGTAGTGAATCAATGTACCTGTCGTATATGTGCAAACAGTGTCGTCAAATTGCCTTTTATTCACGACTACTTTATGTGGAAAATGTACTGGTACGGAAGTTTTGTTAGACTTTTTCTACTCTTTGTACCGCGCAGTGGTGTCAGAGGGTGCGAATTTTGGCTTACCGTATATTGTCTTATATTCTCTCTACCTTTGTGTCTTCCCTTCTTTGTTTAGAATTAGCTTGCGTTGGCAGCTTTTAATAACTATGCCGGTACTTCTCTTCCTCCAGAACTTTCTTTAACTTCGCTGTAGCCGGTTTTTACTTTTCTTGTAGTCACGCATGTTTCTGTACCTTTGCATTTCTCCTTTAGCCATTCATGATTTGCCATTTGACTCTTTCTGTGAATTCCCATTTGCAGGCTTCATTTTCTGCAGTTTTATATTTTCTTCTTTCGTCAGTTACTTCGTGCGAGTCCTTGCATTTTGCTTATTTGATCTTCTGCTTTCACCATATAACCTCACAAAGCTATTCATGTCTCTTCTGTTGTATTCTTTTCCCAAGTTTTAGTAAATAATTGCCTATTCTTGCTTTGAAACTCTCCCGTAACTCGGGTTCTTTCAATTTAGTGACGTCCTATCTTCCTGGACATTCATAATTTTTAATCTGCAGTTTGTAACCAGTAAATTATGATCGGGGTTCGTATCTGCCCCTGGAAATATTTTACAGTTTAAAATCTAGTTTCGAAATCACTTTCTGGCCATCAAATAAACACTGATACCTTCCGATTTTTTCAGTCTCATGGTATTAAAAGCGAATGTTCACAATGAGGGATTGTTCTCTCAGCAAAATTCTGTAAGGAGCAGTCAAATGATAAGGAGATAGATGGAAAAAAATAAGTAAATTGTTTATTATTTCAAAAGTAATCGCTTTAAGTGTTAAAACATTTATCCCACTGTGAAACAAGACGGTCAAAGCCTTAATAGGAAACTGTCTGCGGATATTTGTACCTAGGCCAGCAACTGTTCCTCCGAAGGAAATATGGAAATCGCATGGGAGATAGAGACTGTGTGGAGGATGTGTAAGGGCTTCGCAGCGGAACTTCTACGGGGTGTTCAAAAAGTCTCTCCGCAGTGCCATATGACTGTAAGCTGCGCGTGCCGTATGATTGTTCGCCTCTTCCCTTCAAGTGGACTCTCCCAACATTCCACTGTTTCGTTTATCTCAGCCAGCGTCAGTAGTATCGTTGGTGTGTGTCGTTACGAGTTGACGTGAACTTTTAAGTTTAGTTCCTTTCTTCGTTTGTTTCGTTTTTGTCCGTGTTAAAAATGCTAACCATTGAAGAACGTGTGTTTTTAGTCGTACAAGTGTTCAAAACTTTCGGTAAATCCACAGTTTCAGTTCGTCAAACGTTTAAACGTTTAATTCAGTTTTCCCGGAGACAATACTTCCACATCGCGATACTGTGCGAGATTTGATTAACAAATTTCGAAGTACGGGTTCGGTGACAGATGCACCGAGAAGTGGTCGTCCTAGCGTTTAGTCTGAGGATACTCGATATTTCCGATAAAATGTCCATGAATCCGAAAAAGTCAGTAAGAAAAGTCTCCCAGGAAATCGATGTTAGTGTCGGAAAGGCACACACAGCTGTAAGGAAAAAATTAGAACTTTTCCCATACAAAGTGACAGTCGTGCAAGAACTGAAAAATAAAGAAATGGTTCAATTGGCTTTGAGCACTATGGGACTTAACTTCTGAGGACATCAGTCCCCTAGAACTTAGAACTACTTAAACCCAACTAAACTAAGGACATCACACACATCCATGCCCGAGGCAGGATTCGAACCTGCGACCGTAGCGGTCGCGCGGTTCAAGACTGTAGCGCCTAGAACCGCTCAGCCACCCCGGCCGGCCAACTGAAAAATACTGATCATGGCAAGAGACTACATTATTGTCAACGGTTAAAAAATTTCGTTCAACAAAATGGAAGGGATATTCTTAATGAAACGTTTTTCACTGATGAGGCGTGGTTTCATTTATCCGGATACATGAACTCGCGATATTCTCGTATGTCGAGTACTGCAAATCCATAGTGTATTCATGAGGAACCTCTTCATTCTGTGAAAATAGGAGTTTGGATTGCAATTTCTAGACGTCGGTTTGTGGGTCCCACATTTTTCAACGAAACAATAAATGCACAACGATACTGCAGTGATATTATGTACCCATTCAAAGGAGAACTTGTGTTAAGTGAAATACTGAAGGGTTATTTTCAACAAGATGCTGGAACCGCTCATACAGCTCGCGTTTCAATTTCACGCTTTTGGCGTTATTGGTGATCGCATTATTTCACAGGGACTTTGGCCTCCACGATAACCTGACCAAACACCACCTGACTTGGGGTGCAGCGAATGCAACTGTCTATAAAAACCGTCCAAAATCCATCGATGAACTGAAAACTGCAATATCCACTTTCACTGCTTCTGTTACAGAAGAGATGTTTCTGCTTGTGTTTGAAAACATGATTAGACGAATTGAATTGTGTATTTAACAACAGGGGGGAAACTTTCAACATTTAATGTGAACATTTGTATGTAAAAAATGACTATTCAATAAATTAATAACTTGTATTTCACTGAGCTTCATTTCTTTATTCACTGCGGCATACGGTACGCGCGGCTAGCAATCATACGGCACTGCGGAGAGACTTTTTGAACACCCCGTACAATGTGGGCCCACCTACATGTTGCCGAGGTTGTTTTGAGTGCGCTGCAGAATATTCGCAGGTAGTCCCTGACACATCTTCTGTACAGTCCCGATCTTTCGCCAAGCGACTTCAACATATTTGGAGCCCTGAAGAGAGATATTTATGGCCGTTGATTTGCTTGGGACGTACAGGTGCGAACCTGGGTAAAATCATGGTTTCGCAGGCAGCCGCAAACAGATTTCCATTAAGACACTGACCGCTTTATCTCACAATGGGGTAAATGTTTTAACAGTTATGACGAGTACTTTTGAAATAATGAACCACCAAGAAGAATTTTTTTCACATTACGGGTTTGTTTTTCCTACTCATCCGTATTAACTTACATTTTTGTACACCTTGCGCCAGGTGCCATTCATCACACCAACCAGAAATTTTATCTAAGTCATCTGGTATTCTCTTACGTACATGCAACTTCGATACGTTCGCGTGCACCACAGCATTATTAGATAACAACCGCAGATTGCTGCCCATCCTGTCTGCCAGATCATTTATTTATACAGAAAATAATAGTGGTCCTAACACACCTCCCTGGTGTCCTCCTGACGATACCCTTGTCTGACGAAAACTCGCCATCGAGTACAACATAATGGGTGCTTTTACTTAAGAAATCTTCTATCTACATATCTGCGAATCTACTCCATATGCTCGTACTTCGTTAAGTCTGTACTGGGGCACAGTGTCAGATGCTTCCTGGAAATCTAAAAATATGGGAGCTGCCTGTTGTCCTTCGTCCATAGTTCGTATATGATGCGAGAAAAGGGCAACCTGGGTTTCACACGAGTGATGGTGTCTAAAACCGTGCTGATTTGTTGACATAAGCTTTTCGGTCTGTAGGAAATTGACATTCTAACTCAGAATATGTTCTAGAATTCTATAGCAAACCGATTGAGGATATTGGTCTGTAATTTTTCGAATCCATTCTTTTACCTTCTTATATGCCGGAGTCATATGCGCCTTTTTCCAGTCGCTTAGGACTTTGCACCGGACGAGAGATTCGCAATAAATGCAAGCTAAGTAAGAGCACCAGTTCCGCATAGCACTCTATGTGAAACCGAAGTAAGGTTCCATTCGGACCTGCTGACTCATTTGTTTTCAACTCTTTCTGTTGTTTCTCCA
Source organism: Schistocerca gregaria (assembly GCF_023897955.1). NCBI lineage: Eukaryota > Metazoa > Arthropoda > Insecta > Orthoptera > Acrididae > Schistocerca > Schistocerca gregaria. Next base: position 598,707,371 of record NC_064924.1, on the reverse strand, counting down.
CGCCAAGGATGCCCATTACTATCTCCTTCATACGGGACGCTGTGCCACGGTCAAACGACGGTATATTTGTACGGTTCTCCTAGATGAACGATTTCCTGAACACGAAAATTCAAACTTCGTTTAGCTATCTTCTTCTGCCACACCAGACTGGTCAACGACTGACTGGATGGGAGCCTTAGATCCACTTAGCGATTTCACTTAGGAACAGAATGTTTCGCTAAAGTATGACAGTGGTTGTTTATGCTTCGTACATATGTACATAGATGCTCGAATCTCTACTAAGCTCTGCCAGCCGTCACGTTCGCGTTCTCTTTTGAAGCGAGAGTGCAACAGCCTTTGCTTCCTCAGCGCCTCCCGAGTTTCATTGGTAAACGACGCTGTGTCTTTCCCGTCCTCAATCCACTTAGTAAGAACATACTCAAGAGCACGATTTACAGTCTGTTCAAACCTTGCCCATGTGTCCTCTGTATCCATCATATTCAAAATAAATGGTTACACCTCGGTATCTGAGATTCTAACAGTTCCTTCTGCTCTTTCTAGCAGAAGCACACTCCTAGCTGCCTCGACTTTGATAACCGTAGACGAAACGATTACGTCGTGGTAATTAAGTCTCTATACTGACCGTACCGACAGGGTCCGATCTGTTTGTAGCTACAAGGCCTAAGATATTTTCGTTGCTTGTGGGCTGGCGAACTAAGACCGTTTTCGGAAAACGTGTTGAAAAGTGCTGTTTTGTCTAAAACTGACATAGTGAGACCATGGCTGTGTACAATAAATGTAGGTTAATTCTTATAAAGAAGAAGACAGCAACCAGTATTAATACTGCTATTTATTTAGGTAAATAGCTGCTTTACCGGTTTCGAACTGGCAATTTCATCATCAGACGGCTGTTCATTGATCTTGTAAATCATGTGAACAGCCTTCTGATGATGAACTTGCCAGTTCGAAATCGGTAACCTCGCTATTTACCTAAATAAATAGCAGTATTAATAGTAGCTGGTTGCTCTCTTCTTCTTTGTAAGAATTAACCTACATTTATTTTATATGTTGACAGTACTTCTCAAGAGTGTCTGCACCGCTGCAATATAGACGTCCCACTCTATACTCGGTATGCTAGGCCTCCTCCAACTAGTATTGCATGATGTGGATATTTACACGTTACTGATCGTAGACTTCCTTTGAGTGACTCTGTAACTGACAGAGCGGAATCGGGTGCCCGGTTAAAACATTCAACGGTGAACTTGATTTCACCTGGGTCTGTTACACGCTATCAGGTAACTTCTCTGTCACTCTCAATTTCTGCCTCGCAAATCCAAGAATCTGTAGCCAAGATCGCAACAGAGTCGACGAAGCCTTTGAGACCCTACTCTCGGTTCCAAACTAAAAAGCTCCGACCAACTCTGGCAGTGCGCATTAACGTGACCGGCACGCCCCTCACCTCTCAAATGCTCCGTGCTTGGTCACGGCTCCATTTCCTTTCACAATAAGACTGGCGCGGCCAGCCGCATCTGTTCTTTCACATTTTGGCTTTCAGTCGTATCTAGCTCTATCGTCACGAGTCCAATGTCATTTCTACCGTGACCAATAATCTACTTATTTGTGCAAAGGATGGCGGTTTATAGGAACAAATCTATTACGTGTGTTTTTTTAATAAAATAATCCATTGAAAATAAAACACTTATTTTTATACACCAAGGAAGATCGCCAACAGCCGCTCGTTCTGAGAAGTTGTTTTATTTTGACAGTCAGTTTTGGCATTTCAGTAAGCCGTCTTCAAGTCCCGTATGCGCTCCAGGTATAGATAATCAGATGTATGTCTGTACATGAAGTGCATACGGCGCGTGAAGATGGCGTATTGCAATACAGGAACTGGTTGTCAAAATAAAATAAAAATAACTTCTCAAAGTGTTCGGCTTTTTGCGACCTCCCTTGGTAAAAATGTTACCAGACACTCTCCCGCGTCCACAACTGATCAAGAGAGATTTAACACATTTGTGTTTCTTTACAACAAGTATCATTAACAGTTATGCTTGTACTGAAGATGTCACACAAATTTACATTTCGTTCATAGCTCGCGGCACGATTAAAAACTGCTGTTGTCTGTGAATACAATCACATGTGATTTACTTCCACGGAGGAGTACATTCCTAATCACCTGTGCATTAAATGAGCTCCATCAGGGAGCAAGAATATTACTTTTCGTTTACCGCGAATCTCTACGTCGGAGCCTATTGTTTTCAGACGCACATTGTTTATTATTTGTTATAGACTGTAACATGACAAACGATAAAAAAGATAGCGACTTAGAGCGTTTACGTTATTTCCAGGCTGATGATAGCAAGAAAATCTTACCTCAAAAAGAAAAACTAATTAACATTTAATATAAATTTAACTGTTAGGCAGTTTTGATGCGAAAGTGAAACATCGACTGCAGTCAGTACAGTCAGATGAGAATCTTGAAATACGATGTTACGTGAGATTAGAAGGGTAGAAAATAGGTACCGAATAGATTTGGGGAGAAAAACAGTTCATGGCACAATTTGACTGAAAGAATCGGTCGATAGGGGACGTTCAGAGGCATCAAAGATTTCAGTTTGATAACTGAGGGAAATATGTGTGTTTGTTGGTGATGGAAGTGGGTGAGGGATGTTATAGACGGAGATAGTGTTCAAATGGGAGTAGATTGCACTGCAGATTCAGCTCTAGGATTTTTTAGCTCTGGTAAGCGTTCTTAATACCCTCCCCCAAAATTTTTACTTCAGACTTCGGGTGTTTGGATAGTCAGAAAATTTTAATGCAAAAGAATCAAACAAATGGTTTTAAAGAAAATTCGATGCCTGGCAAAAATGAAATACACCTTACTTTCTAGCTTTCATAGATATGAACACTTTTATAACCTCTGTATAATCTAATGAGCTGGCTAACTCTGTTGTGATCATAACTAATCCAGAAAGACACTGTTGCCCGACTGTGGTTCCAAGGCAACAATGGGACAATGTTGAATGACCGGTTTGCTTAGGCAATAGTAACAAGCGGAGAAAACCCGTAAGGCTACCAGTATATTTGGAAATACGCTATTAAAATTGCACTTACGAAAGTCTCTGAAAAGTCGCAGCTCCGTGAATCTTTTTGAACTGCAACACTTCTTCTTTCAAATCCTGGTCATTAACGCCCACGCTGTACCAAGATGCCATGTATTCTACCTCCCTGACAGTGTAGAATGGTCTAGCCTGATGTAGTTCGATAAGAAACCAAATGTGTCCATGTTGTGTTTGGTAGCACACCTTTTAGTTAAGTTCCCTACAAGCGAACCTAGAATAACACTGAAAATATATATTTGAAAACTGTCTTAGATTGAAATCTCCTGGTGTTTCATCTACTAAGCATTTTCTTTTGCCTTTCCGTTTCTCTCTGCCAAGAATCTTTGCATTCGTCAGTTGATAATCCAATACTTTCTGCTACCTTACAACTATCTGTGTAAATCCCATTGATACTAATTCTCAATTTATTTAATTCTTCCACCAGACTCTGTTGTGCCTTCGCTCGCTTGAAGCACAACGTTACGTGTGCTGATTGCAGCTACTACTTTGTATGACACTGAAGACACCAAGACACTATGAAATGATTTAAAATACTTCTGAATGTGGTTTAGTTCAGAACGTGCCTCCGCAGTCGAAGTTAAAGGCAAGTTCAGCTGTCCTTTACAATCCTGGCAAAGGCTTAGCAAGTGGACGCAGGGAGTCTGTCCGCGCAGACCACTTCATTTCCGATAGCCAGTGCACGAACGATGAAATATTTTAATTTAAAATTTTCTGTCTTTAATGAAAAAGTGTTTTACGAAACAGTCGCAGAGAAAGTGACTACATTCGCGCAACTCTCCGCAGTATGGACGCCACAAGAATTTAACGGATGAGAGTTACAAGTACAATAAAAACAGATTGTCTTTTAATAGGTGCGCTTGAGCTCCGTGATAGATGCCACCCGATTTTATTCATCGTGGGCAACGTAGCACAGAATAAAAACATGTTGCTCTGTTTGGGCTGTATTGGCAGTCGCATCTGCCGTAGTGGGACAGCGTTCGTAACGTTTTACCTCGGATAAAATAGCTTGGTGAGCAAAGCTTCCAGCCATTTAAATAAATTAGTTCTGAACTTCGTGTGACAGGTAATGATGCACGTATTTGCCTCCTTGTTGAGACTTTTCAACTTACCTGAAACGCTCTTTCATGTCTGAATCAATCTCCGGCAAAACTCCAAGATGCTGAAAAACCTCAGTTTCTACGATCTGTAAGTAACACACAATCACGTGTGCCGAGCGGAGTGGCCGCGCGGTTTGAGGGCCCATGTGACGGATTGCGCGGCCGCGGCCTCTCCCGTCGTTAGTTCGAGTCATCCCTCATTTGAACTATCACGTGTCGAAGCAGTACCTCTTCCTATGAGGAAAAGAATCGCTTCTACTACGTGACGCAATAATTCGGTCCAATACTGGTCTTCTCTTACACAGCTTCAGACTAAAAGATTGTTTATGGTTGAACTACTATTTAGTATACTGTACAATTTTTGCCGATCTAAGTACCACATTTTGTGATCAAAAATTCTTTCATGTTCACTCACTTTTTGTTTCATCTTCCTCCAGCTTCTTGATAATCCCTAGCCATAGCCTACATACAGCCAAATTAGATTTTAAAGGCATTCTGCGCCACAAAGACAATGGACCAGCAAAGCAATATAATGCTTGCTTTTCTTTGCACCAAACAAGCTAGCCCATTTTTGAAATTTTCCTCATTTTTAGACGCCCTCAGACATATTTGAAGGGAAAGACTGATTACTTTTGGACCCTACGGTAATCTTTGACGAACAGCTTCTTTTGCCCTTAAACTGCTGAAGCGCAATTCTTCACTCCACGAACCGATATTGAAATCTAAAAGCCGGCTGGTGTGGCCGAGCGGTTCTAGGCGCTTCAGTCTAGAACCGCGCGACTGCAATGGTCGCAGATTCGAATCCTGCCTCGGGCATGGATGTGTTTGATGTCCTTAGGTTGGTTAGGTTTTAGTAGTTCTACTTTCTAGGGGACTGATGACCTCAGATGTTAAGTCCCATAGTGCTCAGAGCTATTTTATCCATTTGAAACCCTAAAGCTTCTCATTCTCAGCTGATCTAGCCGTTGAAACTAGCTCATTTCTGGGACGATTTCGTCAGTCACTGTCGCTTATTCTGATACTAAAACTTTCACTTTTTTGTGTGCGCCCTTCCTCAACACACGTGCTATCCTTACCGTCGTCTCTGTCTCATCGACTTGGTTCTATCCATGTCTACACCGCTGATGCTACAGACAATTCTAAGCAACGTCTTTCATTTACATCATCATCTGTATTAATTTTAGCACGTGTATTTTCTATGAGAATCCTGATCCTACTCATTATCGACTAAGGAAGCCCCTCAATGTTATCTCCAAGTCCTTTAGTCCTTCATTTCCCGCGACGCTGCGGGTATAGCGAATGGCACAATGTCTGTCGCTTAGTCAAAGCTCTGTATTTTGCAGCCATGTGCTAAGGATCCTCAAGACAATGGAAACCACTGCATTAGACACATTATTTGTAACCACAGGCCTTACAGATTGTAATTGGAAAAGTGTTATGATGATGTCTCCATTGGCAAAAGATTCCAGACATTGTGGCCACCAGGAGGATACTACCATTTACTAACCAACGAAAGGGTAACGTTCTACACTTTAGAGCGTGGACTGTTAGAACTTTGACTGTGGTAGGAAAGGTAGAAAATCTGAAAAAGGAAATGCAAAGGCTCAATCTAGATATAGAGAGGGTGAGTGAATTGAAATGGAAAGAAGATAAGGACTACTGGTCAAACGAATTAGGGTAATATCAAAAGCAGCAGAAAATGTTATAAAAGGTGTAGAATTCGTTACGAATAGGAAGCTAGGACATGGAGTGTGTTACTGCGAACATTTCAATGATAGAATTGTTCTCATCAGAATCGACAACAAACTAACACCTACAATGATAGTTCAGGTGTACACGCCGACTTCACAAGCTGAACATAAGAGATAAAGTATACTGGGTTATATAATTGGTAATTCAATACATAAAGGGAGATGAAAATCTGATAGGGAAATTGAAATGCAGTTTTAAGGGAAGGAGTAGAAGGGAGGGTTACGGGACAATATGGGTTTGGTAGTAGAAACGAGAGAGGGGAAAAGCTAATAGAGTTCTGAAATGAATATCACTTGTTAATAGAGAATACTCTGTTTAACAATCATAAGAGCCGTAGGTATACTTGAAAAAGGCTGGGAGATATGGGAAGATTTCAGTTAGATTACTTCATCGGCAGGCAGGGATTCCGAAAACAGATATGGGATTGTCTGGCGTACCCTGATGCAGATATAGACTCAGATTAAAATTTAGTGGTGATGAAGAGTATTCTGAAGTTTAAGTGACTAGCCAGGAAAAATCAATGAGCAAAAAAATGGGATACGGAAATAATGGGGAATGGAGACGTATACTTGAAATTCTCTGAGGCTATGGGTACTACGATAAGGAGTAGCCCAGTAGACAGTTCAGGAATAGACATCTCTAAAAGCTGACCGGAGTGGCCGAGCGGCTCTAGGCGCTACAGTCTGGAATCGCGCGGCCGCTACGGTTGCAGGTTCGAATCCTGCCTCGGGCATGGATGTATGTGTTGTCCTTAGGTTGGTTAGGTTTAAGTAGTTCTAAGTTCTAGGGGACTGATGACCTCAGAAGTTAAGTCCCATAGTGCTCAGAGCCATCTCTATAAAGAGCAGTCACAGAAACTGGAAAGGCAAACATAGGTACAAGGAAAGTGTACGAGGAAACCTTGGATAACAGAAGTACTACTTCAGTTGATCGACGAAAGAAGTAGTACAAAAACTGTCAGGGAAATTCAGGAATACACAAATATAAACCTCTCAGGAATCAGACAATTGGCAAGTGCATGAATGTTAAGACGAAATGGCGGCACGAGAAATGTGAAAAAAATCGAAAAAGGACTGTTTGTCGGAAGGCCTGATTTAGCATATAGAACAGACAAAAAAAACCTGCAATGAAATTAAGGGCAAGGGAGGTAACATAAAGAGTGCACTGAAAATTTCAGAGGAGGGAGCGGTTAGGTGGAAAAACTACACTGAAGGTCTCTATGAGGGGGGGGGGGGGGGGGGGGGAGGACTTGTCTGACGACATCCAGTATTAGAATCAGAATTTTAAACAGCTTTTGGGCGACTTAACATCAAATAAGGCACAAGGGACGTATGATGTCCCCTCGGAATTTTTAAACGCATTGGGGGAATTGTCAACAAAACGACTATTCAAGTTGGTATGTAGAATACATGATCCCAGCGATGTAGTATCAGTCTTTCGGAAAAACATCATCCACACAATTCCGAAGATAACAAGAGCCGATAAGTCCGAGAATTACCACACGATCCTCTTAACAGCCCATGCAACCAAGTTGCTGACAAGAACAATGTACAGAAGAATGGCAGTGAAAATTGGGAGTATGTTAGATGACGATCAGTTTGGACTAGGAAAGGTAAAAGCGCCAGAAAAGCGATTCTGACGAGGCGGTTGGTTATGGAAGCAAGACCGAAGAATAACCAAGAAAAGTTCAGAGGATTTGTCGACCTAGAAAAAGCGTTCGATATTGTCAAATGGGGCAAGATTTTCGAAATTCTGAGATAAATACGCGTAAGCTACAGGGGAAGACGGATAATATACAATGTGTACAAGAGCCAAAAGGGAATATAAAGCATGGGGGGCCAAGAAGGAAGTGCTCGGATGAAGAATGTTGTAAGACAGCGATGTAGTATTTCGCCCCTACTGTTCAGTAATACATCGAAGAGGAAATGATGGAAATAAAAGAAAGGTTCAACTGTGGAATAAAAATTCAAGGTGAGGGGATATCAGTGATAAGATTCGCTTCTGACATAGCTATCGTCAGTGAATTACAGGATCTGTTGAATGGTATGAAAAGTCTGATTAAAGAATGTGGATGGAGATAAATAGAAGAAAGCTGAAACTAATGAGAAGTAGCTGAAATCAGAACAGTGAGAAACCTAACATCAGGGTTGTGATCACGAAGTAGATGAAAGTAAGGACTTTGATACCCAGGCAGCAAGAAAACCTAGACGGCCCTAGCAAGGAGGTCACAAAAAGCAGATTAGCACCTAAAAAAGGGTATTCCTGGAAAAAACAGTCTACTAGTGTTAAAAATGGGCTTTAGTTTGAGGAATAAATGTCTGAGAATGTAAGTTTGGAATAGGACATTGCTTGACAGTAAAGCGTGGACTGTGGGAATCTCGTAAAAGAAGAGATTCGAAGCATTTGAGATGTGGTGCTGCAGAAGAATGTTGAAAATTAGATGAACTGATGCGGCAAGGAATGAGGAGGTTCTCCGCAGAATCGCCAAGGAGAAGTGTATATTGAAAACGCTGACAAGAAGAAGGGACAGGCTGGTAGGACATCTGTTAAGACAACATCGAATAACGTCCATGGACCTAGAGGGAGCTGTAGAGTGTAAGAACTGTAGAGGAAGACAGGGACAAGAATACATCCAGCAAATAACTGAGGACGTAGGCTGCACGCGCTACTCTGAGATGAAGAAACTGGCCCCGGATCATTTGAGGAATTCAAACCAGTCAGAAGACTGATGACAAAAAAATTTAATATCGGTTTGTCGAAACTTGCTTTCTATTCATAGGCCCCTACCTCAGCTCACAGAAGACTGAGTCACGGTAACGCGGCTGGCCGGTTGACTTCTCAAGTAGACTAAAGTGAATACATAAACCGCTTTCAAATGAACGAAAGGTTAACATTTTTCTCTACAACGCCGTGCTAATGCTCCAAAAGGCTAAAATCGTTTGAAATCGCAAAAGGAAGAAAATGTGAAATAGAAAAACTGTAGCTGTCAATTATTTAAACTTTTTATGTATTTAAAACTTTTATCTGGAGGGTAATTAAAAGCTACCAACACAGAAATCGTTCTAAGATACTTGATGTCATTACTGATAAATTTTCTTTAAATACTGATATCAATGTCATATGAAAGTAGTCAAAATTTTTTTAAACTTCTCAAAACGATCGCCACAGCTCTGTCGGTATTCGAACTTGACGGGGGGCGTAAATTGTAAAATGTTATGGAACATGTAAGTTCGAAATGGCTGGAAATAAACTTATCCTAATTGATAGTGAAAACATTGTCCTCACATAGATTAAAATTTTTGTCTTATGCTGCTATTAAAATCTGGTATCAGTCGATGGGAATTAAAATACGTTCATAAAGTTTACAACGCTAGCATGTAAGTAATAATCATATTATTTGCTCTACAGGGTCTGATGTACTGGTCGTGCCGTGCATAAAAAACAGTAGTCTTTTGCATTAATGTACCTACTAGTTTTTTAAAACTATCGCATAGATTCAGTGAGGGCCTCCAGCGTTCAGGCCATTTGTTCATTACCATAGGTACAGACTTTGTACTTGAGCTTGATTGCCATTTAGTCACCTGGTCCGTGAAACCCCCTCCGGTGCCCGGTCCTTCACAGTGAAGACCATCTCAGCAACCACTTGTTCGCTATGTGGTTTGTTAATAGTGTTCAGGTAACATGTAGTAAATGGTAAAGCTTTAATTATTCAAAACAATTAGTTCTCACTACTAATAATAGACTACTTAAATACACATTTCTATGCAATTTAGTGTCATTAAGTAACAACTTTTCTAGATAAGGCAGCTCATTATATTAAAATAGACGAGAAATGAAAATTTTTGAGGGCAACTTTTTGTAATGTACTTTACAGTTTCATTTTTTGTTGCTGTTCTAATTTTTATGCTCAACAGTCCATACTAACAGAATGTTCTATGGTGTGCAGGCCAACGGATGTGCCCTGTTTCTCCATAGATCCTTCAACAACATAGATGACCGTGAAACAAAGGAAAAGGTAAGAATGAGAGCAAAACGATTTCCAGTGCCATCTGGCACCAGTATACTAAGTGGAATAGTAGGGCAACAGCCATCTGTTAGAAATACATGCACCTTCTTAAGAACTTAAGGTTTGTAAATAACAATTGTAGAACTTTGTTTAATTTTAAGGGGATATAGTTCAAATGGCTCTGAGCACTATGGGACTTAACTTCTAAGGTCAGCAGTCCCCTAGAACTTAGAACTACTTAAACCTAACTAACCTAAGGACATCACACACATCCATGCTCGAGGCAGGATTCGAACCTGTGACCGTAGCGGTCGCGCGGTTCCAGACTGTAGCGCCTAGAACCGCTCGGCCACCTCGGTCGTCTTTAAGGGGATAATTTTTAACATTATATTTATTTGTTTCGTTTTACATTGTATTCTGACTTTTTCATTAAGTTATGTACTTGTAAATGTGATTAAAATACTACAGTACTCAGAGACAGGCAAAGTAGTCTATCCAGTGTTAACGTACAGACAGTTTTCTGAAACTACAATTGGGGAATATTATACGATACGCCACTGTGCAAGCCCTATGTTTGGTACTATCAGACTTCACTTGTCCAGGAATGTTCTTTTTGCAGTGCTAGTCCACTTTTTATATCCTACTTGCACCGTCCATCATGAGTTATTTTGTTGCCTAGGTAGCAGAATTCCTTAACCTCATCTACTCTGTGATCTCCAATTCTGATGTTAAATATCTTATTGTACTCCTTTCTGATGATTCTCATTACTGTTATCTTTCTTCGGTTTACTCTGCCCATGTTCTGTACTCACTACACTGTTCATTCCATTCAGCAGATCATGTAATTCTTCATTTTCATTGGGGATACCAATGACAGCGAATATGATCACTGACACCGTTTCACCCTTAGTTTTAATTCAGCTCTCGAATTTTTCTTTTATTTCCGTCATTGCTTCTTGTATGTATAGATTGAACAGAAAGACTACATCCGTGTATTACAACAGTTGTAATCCGACCACTTCGTTCTTACTTTCTTGGTCTTATTGTTGCCTCTTGATCTTATGCATATTGTAAACTACCCCTTTCCCTGTAGGTTGCCCCTACTTGTCTAAGAAGTGTCTTGACTTTCCGTCAGTCTTGCTTCCATTATCAACCCTTACTTCAGCACTGCATCTCTGGCACCTTTGCCTTTCTTAATGCCAAACTGATCATCTAACAGATCTTCAATTTACTTTTCCATTCTTCTTTGTGTTATTCTTGTCAACAACTTGGTTGCGTTGACTGTTATGTGGAATGTGCGACGATTCTCGCTCTTTTCGGCTCTTGCTATCTTCGGAACTGTTTGGATGTTTCTCCGACAGTCTGATGATATATCGCCAGTCTCATACGTTCTACATACCAACGTGAATAGTCTTTGTGTTGACAATTCCCCACCAATGATACTAGAAATTGTGATGGAACGTTACCTATATCTTCTGCCTTATTTCATGTTAAGCCGTCTGGAGCTCTTTTAATTTTAGATTCTCATTCTGGATCCCCGAACTCCTATCACGTCATCAGAGAAATCTTCCCTCTCATACAGGCCTTCAATGCCCTCTTTACACCCTTCCGCTCTGTATTCAACAGTGAAAATCCTTTCGCATTCTTAATGTTTTCGCCCTTGACTTTAATTTCATCCATAGTTAATTTTAGTTTCTTATATGCTGAGTTAGTCCTTCCGACAAACATTTCTTTTTGGATTTTCTCACATTTTCCATGCAGCCATTTCGCCTTCCTTCCCTGATCGTAACTGTTGTTGTTGTTGTGGTCTTCAGTCCTGAGACTGGTTTGATGCAGCTCTCCATGCTACTCTATCTTGTGCAAGCTTCTTCATCTCCCAGTACCTACTGCAACCTACATCCTTCTAAATCTGCTTAGTGTAGTCATCTCTTCGTCTCCCTCTACGATTTTTACCTTCCACGCTGCCCTTTTATTTGATTCCTAAGTGACTTGTTTTTCTGTGTTCCTGAATTTTCTTGAACATTTTTATACTTCCTTCTTTCGTTGATCAATTGATGTATTTCTTCTGTTACCCATGGCTCCTTTGCACTTACCTTCCTTGTACCTATGTTATTCTTTGCAACTTCTCTGACTGCCTTCTTTGGAGATGTTCATTCCTCGTTAACTGAACTGTCCGCCGAGCTATTCATTATCGCAGTATCTATAGCCTCAGACATGTTCTAGCGTATCTCTTCATTCCAAAGTGCTTCTGTATCCCATTTCTTTGCGCACTGATTTTTTCTGACTAGTCTCTTGACCTTCAGCCTGTTCTTCACCATTGGTAAATAGTGAGCTGAGTCTATATCTGCTCCCTCGTACTCCTTACAACCCCATATCTGATTTCGGATTCACTGCCCGACTATGATGTAATCTAAATGGAATCTCCTTGTATCTCCCGGCCTTCTCCTCGTCCTCTTGTGATTTGCCAACAGAGTATTCGCGGTTACAAGCCGAAATTTACTGCAGAACACGATTAGGTACTTCTTCTCCTACAACAGCATTCCAGTTCCCCACGACTTTGATTTTCATTACCCTTTCAGTATCCTCATATACTTTTCTACCTCTTCAACCTCTGGTTTCGATGTCGGCATGTATACCTGAGCTGCTGTTGACGGTATGGGTTTGCGTCGATCCTGATGAGAACAACCGTATCATTGTTGTTGTTGTGGTCTTCAGTCCTGAAACTGGTTTGATGCAGCTCTCCATGCTACTCTATCCTGTGCAAGCTTCTTCACCTCCCAGTACCTACTGCAACCTACATCCTTCTGAATCTGCTTAGTGTAGTCATCTCTTGGTCTCCCTCTACGATTTTTACTACTCCACGCTGCCCTCCAATACTAAATTGGTGATCCCTTGATGCCTCAGAACATGTCCTACCAACCGATCCCTTCTTCTGGTCAAGTTGTGCCACAAACTTCTCTTCTCCGCAATCCGATTCAGTACTTCCTCATTAGTTATGTGATCTACCCATCTAATCTTCAGCATTCTTCTGTAGCACCACATTTCGAAAGCTTCTATTCTCTTCTTGTCCAAACTATTTATCGTCCATGATTCACTTCCATACATGGCTACACTCCATACAAATACTTTCAGAAATGACTTCCTGACACTTAAATCTATACTCGATGTTACCAAACTTCTCTTCTTTAGAAACGCTTTCCTTGCCATTGCCAGTCTATATTTTATATCCTCTCTACTTCGACCATCATCAGTTATTTTGCTCCCCAAATAGCAAAACTCCTTTACTACTTTAAGTGTCTCACTTCCTAATCTAATTCCCTCAGCATCACCCGACATAATTCGACTACATTCCATTATCCTCGTTTTGCTTTTGTTGATGGTCATCTTATATCCTCCTTTCAAGACACTGTCCATTCCGTTCAACAGCTCTTCCAAGTCCTTTGCTGTCTCTGACAGAATTACGATGTCATCGGCGAACCTCAAAGTTATTATTTCTTCTCCATGGGCTTTAATACCTACTCCGAATTTTTCTTTTGTTTCCTTCACTGCTTGCTCAATATACAGATTGAATAACATCGGGGATAGACTACAGCCCTGTCTCACTCCCTTCCCAAACACTGCTTCCCTTTCATGTCCGTCGACTCTTATAACTGCCATCTGGTTTCTGTACAAATTGTAAATAGCCTTTCGCTCCCTGTATTTTACCCCTGCCACCTTCAGAATTTGAAAGAGAGATTCCAGTCAACATTGTCAAAAGCTTTCTCTAAGTCTACAAATGCTAGAAACGTAGGTTTGCCCTTCCTTAATCTAGCTTCTAAGATAAGTCGTATGGTCAGTTATGCCTCACGTGTTCCAACATTTCTACGGAATCCAGACTGATCTTCCCCGAGTTCGGCTTCTACTAGTTTTTCCATTCGTCTGTAAAGAACTCGCGTTAGTATTTTACAGCTGTGACTTATTAAACTGATAGTTCGGTAATTTTCACATCTGTCCACACCTGCTTTCTTTGGGATTGGAATTATTATATTCTTCTTGAAGTCTGAGGGTATTTCGCCTGTCTCATACATCTTGCTCACCAGATGGTAGAGTTTTGTCAGGACTGGCTCTCCCAAGGCCGTCAGTAGTTACCATGGAATGTTGTGTACTCCAGGGGCCTTATTTCGACTCAGGTCTTTCAGTGCTCTGTCAAACTCTTCACGCAATATCGTATCTCCCATTTCATCTTCATCTACATCCTCTTCCATTTCCATAATATTGTCCTCAAGTACATCGCCCTTGCATAGACCCTCTATATACTCCTTCCACCTTTCTGCTTTCCCTTTTTTGGTTAGAACTGGGTTTCCATCTGAGCTCTTAATATTCATACAAGTGGTCCTCTTTTCTCCAAAGGTCTCTCTAATTTTCCTGTAGGCAGTATCTATCTTACCCCTAGTGAGATAAGCCTCTACATCCTTACATTTGTCCTCTAGACATCCCTGCTTAGCCATTTTGCACTTCCTGTCGATGTCATTTTTGAGACGTTTGTATTCCTTTTTGCCTGCTTCATTTGCTGCATTTTTATATTTTCTCCTTTCATCAATTAAATTCAATATTTCTTCTGTTACCCAAGGATTTCTACTAGCCCTCGCCTTTTTACCTACTTGATTCTTTGTTGCCTTCACTACTTCATCCCTCAAAGCTACCCGTTCTTCTTCTATTGTATTTCTTTCCCCCATTCCTGTCAATTGCTCCCTTATGATCTCCTTGAAACTCCATACAACCTTTGGTTCTTTTAGTTTATCCAGGTACCATCTCCTTAAATTCCCACCTTTTTGCAGTTTCTTCAGTTTTAATCTACAGGTCATAACCAATAGATTGTGGTCAGAGTCCACATCTGCCCTGGAAATGTCTTACAATTTAAAACCTGGTTCCAAAATCTCTGTCGTACGATTATATAATCTAGCTGAAACATGTCAGTATCTCCAGGCTTCTTCCATGTATACAGCCATCTTTTATGATTCTTGAACCAATTGTTAACTATGCCGGCCGCGGTGGTCTCGCGATTCTAGGCGCGCAGTCCGGAACCGTGCGACTGCTACGGTCGCAGGTTCGAATCCTGCCTCGGGCATGGATGTGTGTGATGGTCTTAGGTTAGTTAGGTTTAAGTAGTTCTAAGTTCTAGGGACCTGATGACCACAGCAGTTGAGTCCCATAGTGCTTAGAGCCATTTGAACCATTTTTTTGTTACCTATGATTAAGTTGTGCTCTGTGCAAAATTCTACCAGGCGGCTTCCTCTTTCATTTCTTTGCCCCAGTCCATATTCACCTACTACGTTTCCTTCTCTCCCTTTTCCTACTACTGAATTCCAGTCACCCATGACTATTAAATTTTCGTCACCCTTCACTATGTGAATAATTTCTTTTATTTGATCATACATTTCTTCAATTTCTTCGTCATCTGCAGAGCTAGTTGGCATATAAACTTGTACTACTGTAGTAGGTGTGGGCTTCGTATCTATCTTGGCCGCAATAATGCGTTCACTATGTTGTTTGTAGTAGCTTACCCGCATTCCTATTTTCCTATTCATTATTAAACCTACTCCTGCATTACCCCTATTTGATTTTGTGTTAATAACCCTGTAGTCACCTGACCAGAAGTCTTGTTCCTCCTGCCACCGAACTTCACTAATTCCCACTATATGTAATTTTAACCTATCCATTTCCCATTTTAAATTTTCTAACCTACCTGCCCGATTAAGGGATCTGACATTCCACGCTCCGACCCGTAGAACGCCAGTTTTCTTTCTCCTGATAACGACATCCTCTTGAGTAGTCTCCGCCCGGAGATCCGAATGGGGGACTATTTTACCTCCGGAATATTTTACCCAAGAGGATGCCATCATCATTTAATCATACAGTAAAGCTGCCCTCGGGAAAAATTACGGCTGTAGTTTCCCCTTGCTTTCAGCCTTTCGCAGTACCAGCACAGCAAGGCTGTTATGGTTATTGTTACAAGGCCAGATCAGTCAATCATCCAGACTGTTGCCCCTGCAACTACTGAAAAGGCTGCTGCCCCTCTTCAGGAACCACACGTTTGTCTGGCCTCTCAACAGATACCCCTCCGTTGTGGTTGCACCTACGGTACGGCTATCTTTATCGCTGAGGCACGCAAGCCTCCCTACCAACGGCAAGGTCCATGGTTCATGGGGGGGACCGTATCATTATATAAATAAACTTGTCGGGTAGACCGTTCGCCGGGTATAAGCCTTTATTTCTGACGCCACTTCGGCGACTTGCGCGTCGAACCGTATCATTGAACTGTTCACAACAACTCACTGTCTGCCTCACCTTCTAATTCATAGCGGATCCTACGCCTGCAGCTGTTGATATTTCCGTATACTCATCTGACCAGAAACCCTTGTCGTCGTTTCATTTCACTTCAATGACCTCCACTATATCTAGATTGAGCCTTGGCATTTCCCTTTTCAGGTTTTCTAGCTCCCTCACCACGTTCAAATTTTTGACAGCCCACGCCCCGACTCGTGGAACGCTATCCTTTCGTTGGTTAATCATTCCTTTTCTCATGCTCAGCTAACTCTTGGCGGTCCCCTCGCGGTGATCCGAATTTGGTATTAGTTCGGAATCTTTTGCTGATGGAGAGATGAGACTTTCTTAATTACAAGCCGTTTGTCTTTTGTTTACACTTCGTGTGTCTTTAACGCAGCGGTTTTCATTGCCTTCTCAAACCTCAGGCTGTTGATAATTGGTGATTATTCCGCTTTTTAGGGGCCATTTCACAGCCGAAAGACAAGAGATCACGTTGAAGCTCTTGTCGTAGAACGAGGGTGACGTCTTTCGCCGCCAAGTCTTCGGCCGCAATTTCTGATTATTTTTATTCAAAATTTCGGCGTAGGCGAGGTTCGAAGCAGCCAGTTTCGCAGCGTTTCCACGTAAGGTGTAACCGGAAATCCGTCATGACATTCTGCCTTCTTTCTCGATACCGGAAGGGCTGTAATAGGTACCTCTTATTCGTGAGTCTGTGCAGTGGTGAGATATTGGTACGGTAGTATCCCCAGGCGTGAATAAGTTTTTAGATACGAAATTTAAAATGTCCGTGTTTTGTCTGGAGTCACCAGTTTCAGTACCAATTTTATATGCGAGGTACGAATTCGTTCACTCACATTACGTACGAACGGAACTTCTTAGAATTTCCTGACAAATCTTTCGCCATGATCTCGACTATCAAAATTAATGACACTATTGCAGGCTTTAGGCATGGCCCTGCTTACTGATGTCAGAGTTTCCTCTGTCAGTTTTTCCTGCAGTCTCTATGGTATCCCGAATGTAGTGGACTCTATTTTTGCAACATTGTATTTTTTTAAAAAATGGTTCAAATGGCTCTGAGCACTATGCGACTTAACTTCTGAGGTTATCAGTCCCCTAGAACTTTGAACTAATTAAACCTAACTAACCTAAGGACATCATACACATCCGTGCCCGAGGCAGGATTCGAACCTGCGACCGTAGCGGTCGCTCGGCTCCAGACTGTAGCGCTTAGAACCGCACGGCCACTCCGGCCGGCTGTATTTTTTAACTTTATTTGGAATGTTGAGCTGCAGATGGTATGTATCGGTTGTCCCCTATAGGTAGTCCGCAGTTAGCGTCTCATTTGTCTGTTTCGCGAACAAGCGGCGTCGATTGCCGCGAAAAGGCAGTTTTGGGATTCACCGACACAAAGTAACGGAAGTCTGGGTCACACATCGGATCACGGAGTGGGAAGTAATCCTAGAAGGATCATTTAAGAGGTTAAAGGCAATTATTGGTGCTGTCTGTGCGTCTGTGCCGCGTAATAGTGCAGACGATAAGTTCGTTGCACGAACGAAGCCTATTCCTAAGTGCTATAAACTCATATTCGTAATAATTATTGCTATACATCTTCCAGCTCTTCGTTGAGTGAAACAAGTACAAAGAGATTATGCTCATGAGAAAGCTATCAGTAAACCCACGTACGTCTTCGGTGTACAATTTTATACTTTATCGAAATATTTCAGTACAGCTACAGCGACAGTGCCGTGGAATGGGGATACGCCTGTTCTGCAACTTCTGCTAGTCCCGATCACTTACCAAATATGCCGTTATCCCCTCCGAGATACTTACAGTGTACGTACCCAGGCTATAGTTTATAAGGTTTTTCTGCCTAAACTACAATTTTTCTGCGTTGTAGGATCTGAGTTAAATGTTCTCAGTTCGTTCTAGAGCTTTACCCGCATTTCGTTTGAATATTGGGTTCCAGTTCCGGCACAGATCCGAGAAGCGCGAGTGCAATGCTCATTTCAAAACATATCTTCGATCACACAGCAAGAGCTAGTGCAGCGCTCGCTCCTTTCTCTGCATTCTTAACGCAATTCGAATCAGCCTCAGCACAACATATTTCCAAGGTAGTTCCGAATACGCTGCAGAAATTTCTCTGGGAAGGTCTTATACTTTCATCATACAGTCACGGTCTCTCTCCATGCGATTTCCATAGTTATGGAGACCTGAAGAAAGGCTTTCATGGACGCCTATTTGCTTCCGAGGAGGAGGTGCATGCCTGGGTACAAACATGATTCCTTGGGAAACCGCAAACATTTTCAATGAAGGGTCACTCTTGTCTCACGCTGGCTATTGCTTTTGCATGTGTGTCGTTTTCGTTTGACTGCCCTTTATATAACTGAACATTGAGTTTGCCCACCGTCCACAGCGATAAAGCTGTCACAGTGACAACAACAAGCTTAGGTGAGCATCAGCTTTCATTAATTATTAGGAAAATCTGTAGGATAATGTGAATTTAAGTCAAGACTGAGATTAACAGATATTTACTTGCGCTAAAGGTTGACAAAAATCACAACAAAAATTAATAGAGAACATAGTTTTCTAAAACTCGAATCAAACTACAAAAAAGTCACTAACACTGTGGGGAAGTACTACAAGCGTCGAAGACCGTATGTAGAAAGCGCAACACGATGTGCTCATTGGAGCAGCTTACAAAGTTAATGATACAATAAGATTAACCAACAAACCCATAATCAAACTGAGTAACCACATGCTGCGTGGAAAAATAAGCAAGTAACGAGTTGCTTAGAATATGATTGGCCTACCGCAGCTGCGGTCCTTACATTTCTACAAAAATCAGCAAACCATACGCCCATCAGCACCAAACTGCGGCCAGCAGACGAGTGACCCTTACGCTGGGTGGGGATCTAATGATCACGAAACGTATATGGAGGGGACGGCTAACTGCTCTTGCTAACGACAGACAAGAATATAGCCTATTTCATGAGAGAATACGGGGGGAATGCTGCAAAAACTACCCACTTTTATCATAAAAAGTGCACTTAATCAAATAAGAGGTTGGCACTGGGATGGAATAGTGTCCTGCCGTTTTGTCGGCTTCTTCATGCAATGCACGTTGGCGGCTTGACTCAATTCGATTGCATACACCAAATTTTGGAGTGAAAGCGACGGACCTCACTACACTGGTCAGGTGGTATCTTGGTGTCTCGTTCTCTGATATTCAAAAATGTCGTGCTCAGTTATTGTCTAGGGATGGCACTGGGGGCATGCCGCCTTCTTCTCTGGGATAGGAGGCAGGTGCTGACTCTGCTGCAAAAAAAATCAGGCCACAGACATACTCCCGTGAAAACTGCCCAGCTCCCAGGGGACCACCCTTCCTGATGATACTCACTGACTTGCTGACAAAGAGAACCTAGAAACCACATCAGGAGAACACGTTCCAGACGAGGAAAAGGTAAGGATTTTCTCCTAGCGAACGTAACCAGTACACTCTAAATAAAATTAACGACAAAACGGTAGCAAAAATGAACAAGTATTGTGTTGTGATATATGACAGTGAAGTCACATAATTCTTTCGTCCCACTTTCAAAAATATAAAAACTCCCTGGAATATTATCTTCGTTCGTCACCTGGTTAAAGCATCCCAGAAATTAACTGAAAAAACTACCCAGAATTATAAAATGACCCCTAACTGTCTCGCAATGAACTTACTGAAAAGAAGCAAGTGGTGATATTGCCTGTTTGATATATAATATTATCAGAGAATAAGTATGATACCTCAAATTTGTACATGAATACAAAGTGTTAGCAAACTCAAACTGTGGTATCGGGAGCTTCTTTTCCATATAACATAAATCTGATATTCATAAAATTAACTTCTGTTCTGGGTATAGATTGCTGGCTTGGTGCTTCATCGACTTAATTACTGAAAATTTTCTTGTGTTACATAATGAAAACATCTGTGTGTATCTAACATATTTCGTGGAGCTGTGACCACGAGATTCCACGTACAGCACATGATTACTACAACGAGAGGATGATTAGATGTCATACAAAAATGTTCTGCTACGCTGTAACGTCAAAATTAGAATAATAAAATAACTTGTTTGTATGAATGTGTCACAAAGAAGAAAAGCAAATTTTGTATCAAAAGAACGTGTAGAACGCAGATATGATGGCTCACAAGAATCCAACAGCTAACAGCATTCAACGTAACATCCCCTATGGTAGAGAAAGTCTAATAATATATTTATTATTTACTAGCTACATACTGTATTTAATTGTGTGTGAGGAGTCACGAAATAGATGATGTAAACTGATTATTAAAAAATAGAATCTAGTGGCATCCTAGTGGGCCAGATGGAATTGTCACTTAGCAAGTATGACCTAGAGTAGAGTACATGGGGGCATGAGCTGCACTATTTAAGTTGTCATCTGTCACTTGTTTGCATTAAAAAATAAATAGTTATGAAAAATAATTTTTAAAATAATTGTTTGTACATCAACTCGTTTTCCACAATATGGAGTGTTTCCACTTGGAACTAATCTACAGAGCATTTTTAAAAATTCCATTTTTCTATGGCACAGTACAGATCGCTTAAGGCTACGTTTCTTTAAAAGATCCTGTGGCTCAGAGTTCCCTGATGGCCAGTTTACGTCGCCACCTGCTTTGTGCTGGCCGATAAGCCGCCTACAAGATGCGCTTGGCAGCAGTTCCCTTGTGGCTTAAGTGTACACTGGTCTATGACCAGCCATCGGACCCCCCCCCCCCCCCTTCTATACCTGCAATTGATCTCTCAGTACGCAAACAATCCCGGAGTAATTCCCGTATTGGGATCTCTTTGAGGGGACAGCCAAATGGAAGGCGACTATGAGAAAAGTATCGAATAACCAACGAAAGGATAGTGCTCTGCGCGTGGGGGCGTATGGAATGTCAGAAGTTTGAACGTGGTAGGTAAACTAGAAAATCTGAAAAATGGAAATGCAAAGACTCAGTCTAGATTTTGTAACGGCCAGTGAAGTGCAATAGAAAGAAGTATTTCACGTCTGACGAGCCTAGAGTAATATAAACAGCGTCAGAAAATGGTGTAACGACGTTAGGTCCCGTTATGAAGAGGAAGGTAGGGCAGAGAATGAATTACTGTGAACAGTTCAGTGGTAGGATTGTTCCCATCAGAAATGACGGCAGACAACATCGACAAATAGTTCAGGTATACATGCCGAAGTCGCAAGCTAAAGACGAAGAGATAAAGTGTGTGTGGATACTGAAACGGTTATTCAGTACGCAAAGCGCGATAAAAATCTAATCCATAAGAGACTGGAATGCAATTGTAGGGGAAGGAGTAGAAGGGAAGGTTACAGTAGACTATGGGACTGATGGTAGGAATGAAAGAGAAGAAAAAGTAATTCAGCCGTGCAATAAATTTCTGCTAGTAGTAGCTAATACTGTGCTCAAGAACCGCAAGAGGAGGAGATAACTCTTGAAAAAGGCACGGAGATATGACAAGATTTCAGTTAGATTACATCATGGTCAGGCAGAGGTTCGAAATGAGATATTGGATTGTACGCTTATTCAGGAGCAGGTATAGACTGAGATTACAATTTAGTAATGGCGGAGTGTAGACTGAATTTTAATAGACTAGTTAGAAAGATTGAATGGGCATAGAAGTGGGGTATGCAAGCACAAAGAAGTGAAGACATACGCTTGAAGTTCTCTGACACTATAGATATTGCGATAATGAATAGTTCAGTAGGCGGTTTAATTATAGAAGAGTCAACATTCCTAAAAGTAGTAATCACAGAAGATGGAAAGCAAAATATAGGTACAAAGAAAGTAACTGCTAAGGAAGCATGTGCGATTGAAGAATACTTCAGTTGATCGGCGAAAGAAGGAATACAGAAATACAAGTCGCTTAGAGTGAAATAAATAGGAAGTGCACGGAGGCTAACGCGAAACGGCTATATGAAAAATGAGAAGAAATCGAAAAATATGATTTTCGGAAGTTCTGGCTCAGCATACAGAAAAGTCAAAACAATCTTCGGTGAAATTAAAAGAAGGTCGGTAACATTAAAAGGGAACTGGGAATTCCACTGTTAAATGCAGAGGAGAGAGTGTATAGGTGGAAAGAGAACATTAAAGGCTTCTGTGATTCCGAGAACTTATATGATAACGTGTTAGGAGAAAAAGCGAGAGCCGACAGGGAAGGGATGAGAATCCAATATTAGAGCCGGCATTTAAAAGGTCTTTGGACGAAGTAAAATGAAATAAGGCACAAGGGATAGATAAGATTCTATTGGAGTTTCTAAAAGCATTGGAGGAAATGACTACCCACGTTGGTGTGTAAAATGTATGAGACTGGAGATGTATCATCAGACTTTCGGAAAAACTTCATCTATACAATTACGAAGATAGCAAGAGCTGACAAGTGCGACAGTTATCGCACAGTCAGCTGAACCGCTCATGAATCGAAGTTGCCGACAAGAATAGCATACAGAAGAATCGAAAGGAAAACTGAGGATCTGTTGGATGATCGGTTTGGCTTTAGAAAAGGTAAAGGGATGAGCGAGGAAGTTATTACGTTGCGTTTGATAATGGAAGCAATAATTAAGAAAATCAAGACACGTTCGTGGGATTTGTCGACCTGGAAAAAAACGTTCGATACCGTTAAAAGATACAATGTGTTCGAAATTCTGAGAAAAATAGGGTTAACCTGTGGGGAAAGACAGGTAATATACGGTGAGTGCAAGAACCTCGATGGAACAATAAAACTCGCAGTCCAAGAACGAAGTTCTCCTGTTAACAAGGGTGTAAGACAGAAATGTAGTCTTTCGGTCCTATTATTCAATCTGTACATCGAAGAATCAATGACGGAAATAAAAGAAAGGTTCAGGAGTGGGATTAATTTACAATATGAAAAAATATCAATGATAAGGTTTACTGATGACGTTGCTACCCCCAATGAAAATGCAGAACAAATGCAGGATCTGTTGATTGGAATGAATGTTCTAGTGCGTACAGAATATGGACTGGGAGCAAATCGAAGAAAGATGAAAGTATTGAGAAGTATTAGAAATGTGAACAGCGAGAAACGTATCGGAATTGGGTTCATGAAGTAGGCTAAGTAAAGGAATTCTGCCATCTAGTCAGCAATATAAGCCATCATGGACGGAGCGTCGATGAGATCAAAAGCAGACTAGCACTGGAAAAAAGTGAATTCCTGGCCAGGAGATTTACTAGTATTAAACACAGACATTAATTTGAGAAATAAATTTCTGACAATGTATGTTTTGGAGAACGGCATTCTATGGTAGTGAAACGTAGAGTGTGGAAAAAAACAGGACAGAAAAGAATCAAAGCATTTGAGATATGGTACTTTAGAAGAATGTTGAAATTTAGGTGAGCTGATAAGACAAGAAATGAGGTCCTTCAAATAAGCAGCGAGGAAAGGAGTGTACCGAAAACGCTGACAAGAAGAAGGGACAAATGGTTCAACTGACTCTGAGCACTATGGGACTTAACATCTGAGGTCATCAGTCCCCTAGAACTTATTGTTGTAGTTGTTGTCTTCAGTCCTGAGACTGGTTTGATGCAGCTCTCCATGCTACTCTATCCTGTGCAAGCTTCTTCATCTCCCAGTACTTACTGCAACCTACATCCTTCTGAATCTGCTTAGTGTATTCATCTCTTGGTCTCCCTCTACGATTTTTATCCTCCACGCTCCCCTCCAATGCTAAATTTGTGATCCCTTGATGCCTCAGAACATGTCCTACCAACCGATCCCTTCTTCCAGTCAAGTTGTGCCACAAACTCCTCTTCTCCCCAATTTTATTCAATACCTCCTCATTAGTTACGAGATCTACCCATCTAATCTTAAGCGTTTTTCTGTAGCACCACATTTCGAAAGCTGCTATTCTCTTCTTGTCCAAACCATTTATCATCCATGTTTCACTTCCATACATGGCTACACTCCATACAAATACTTTCAGAAACGACTTCCTGACACTTAATCTGTACTCGATGTTAACAAATTTCTCTTCTTCAGAAACGCATTCCTTGCCATTGCCAGTGTACATTTTATATGCTCTCTACTTCGACCATCATCAGTTATTTTGCTCCCCAAATAGAAGTTAGAACTACCTAAACCTAACTAACTTAAGGACATCACACACATCCATGCCCGAGGCAGGATTCGAACCTGCGACTGCAGCGGTCGCGCGGTTCCAGACTGAAGCGCCTAGAACCGCTCGGCCACTAGCGGCCGGCAAGAAGAGACAGGATGACAGGATAATTGATCAGAAGTCAAGGAATAACTTTCACCGTTCTAAAGGGTTTTGTAGAGGGCAGAAGTAGTAGTGGAAGACAGATTGGAATAGATCCAGTAAATAACTGAGGACGTATGTTGCAAGTGCTACTCTGAGATGAAAAGTTTGGACTGTATATGATAGTACGATCAAAGATGTGAATTACATTAATACAAGAAGAAGTAAGCATTAAGCAAAGACATTCACATTGACGAGCAAGTGAACTGAGCTTACTTTCTCTGCAAAAGCACGTAGAAACTTGCACCCGCGCAGTGTGTGTGTGTGTGTGTGTGTGTGTGTGTGTGTGTGTTGCTCTTTGCATAAGTTAAAGATAGTTTAGGTAGTCAGTACGTCTAGGGACCGATGACCTCAGCAGTTTGGTCTCTTAGAAAATCACACATACACACAAAGAAACTTGCATGGAAAAAGAGGTTTAACGCACTACTTCACGGGCTGGAAGGAGCGCCAGTCCCCGGCACGAATCCGGCCGGCGGATTAGTATAGAGTTCCGGTGTGCCGGCCAGTCTGTGGATGGTTTTTAAGGCGGTTTTCCACTTGACTCGGCGAATGTGGGCTGGTTCCCCTTATTCCGCCTCAGTTACACTATGTCAGCGATTGCTGCGCAAACACTTTCTTCATGTACGTGTTACGCTATTATTACTATAATATGCAAACATTGGGGTTACACTCGTCTAGTGTGAGACGTTCCCGGTGGGCCCTCTGTGGACGAACCTCGCTAATAGCCCTGGGTTCGTGTGGGGCGGCGGTCTGGTGATTGGAATGCTGTAGCCTGTTGTGGGATTGTGGATCACTGAGGGCCACGGCGGGGACGAAGCCTCTCCATCGTTTCGAGGTCCCTAGTTCCATACAATACAATACGATACGTAGGTACATCGAAATGTAACAGGAACACCGCACGCAAAAACTATTTAAATACGTGACGTCAATTATAACATGAGCTGCCACAGCGAATCTGATAGTTGCGCCGCCCGGGGTAGCCGTCTAGCCTAAGGCGCCTTCTCACGGTTCGCGTGGCCACCCACGTCGAAGGTTTGATTCCTCCCTCGGGCATGGGTGCGTGCGTTGTCATTAGCGTAAGTTAGTTTAAGTTAGATTAAGTATTGTGTAAACTTAGGGGCCCATGACCTTAGCAGTTTGGTCTCATAGTAACTAACCACAAACGTCCAAATTTTCTGACAGTCGCATTCACTGGACTAACAACTCTACTACTATATGCAGTTTTATGAAACGAGAATTGTATTACTACGCTACTAGCCATTAAAATCGCTACACCACGAAGATGACGTGCTACAGACGCGAAATTTAACCGACAGGAAGAAGATGCTGTGATATGCAAATGATTAGCTTTTCAGAGCATTCACACAAGGTGGCGCCGGTGGCGACACCTCCAACCGGGCTGACACGATGAAAGTTTCCAACCGATTTCTCATAACAAACAGCAGTTGACCGGCGTACCATCACGTTTCCGACTTTGATAAACATTTGGGATTGTAGCCTATCGCGATTGCGGTTTATCGTATCGCGATATTGCTGCTCGCGTTGGTCCAGATCCAATGACTGTTAGCAGAATATGGAATCGGTGGGTTCAGGAGGGTAATACGGAACGCCGTGCTGGATCCCAAAGGCCTCGTATCGCTAGCAGTCGAGATGACAGGCATCTTATCCTCATGGCTGTAACGGATCGTGCAGCCACGTTTTGATCCCTGAGTCAACAGATGGGGACGTTTGCAAGACAACAA
This sequence comes from Schistocerca gregaria, assembly GCF_023897955.1. NCBI lineage: Eukaryota > Metazoa > Arthropoda > Insecta > Orthoptera > Acrididae > Schistocerca > Schistocerca gregaria. The sequence goes on along the minus strand of NC_064924.1, from coordinate 598,681,042 downwards.
CCATCTGCACGAACAGTTCGACGACGTTTGCAGCAGCATGGACTATCAGCCCGGAGACCATGGCTGCGGTTACCCTTGACGCTGCATTATAGACAGGAGCGCCTGCGAGTGTGTACTCAACGACGAACCTGGATGCATGAATGGCAAAACGTCATTTTTTCGGATGAATTCTGTTTACAGCATCATGATGGGCGCATCCGCGTATGGTGACATCGCGGTGAAACACTGGAAGCGTGTATTGGTCATCGTCATACTGGCGTATCACCCGGCGTGATGGTATGGGATACCATTGGTTACACGTCTCGGTCACCTCTTGTTTGCATTGACGGCACTTTGAACAGTGGACGTTACATTTCAGATGTGTTTCGGCCTGTGGCTCTACCCTTCATTCGATCCCTGCGAAACCCTACATTTCAGCAGGATAATGCACGACCGCATGCAGCAGGTCCTGTAAGGGCCTTTCTGGATATATAAAGTGTTCTACTGCTGTCCTGGCCAGCACATTCTCCAGATCTCTCACCAATTGAAAACGTCTGGTCAATGGTGGCCGAGCATCTGGCTCGTCCCAATACGCCAGTCACTACTCTTGATGAGCTGTGGCATCGTGTTGAAGCTGTATGGGCAGCTGCACCTGTACACGCCATCCAAGCTCTGTTTGACTCAGTGCCCAGGCGTATCAAGGCCGTTATTACGGCTAGAGGTGGTTGTTCTGGGTACTGATTTTTCAGGATCTGTGCACCCAAATTGCGTGAAAATGTAATCACATGTCAGTTCTAGTATAATATATTTGTCCAAGGAATACTCGTTTATCATCTGCATTTCTTCTAGGTGTAGCAATTTTAATGGGCAGGAGTGTATATACAACCCATGTTGTCAGGTTTTTGAGTCTAAAAGTAGATCATTATTTCTGTACATTTTCCACAGCTTATGTCTGACGATTTTTCGAAAGAACTTTTCGCTTAAGACTTCTCCATAATTGCAATTTGTGTCAAATCTGGATAGTCGCCTATCTCTATCATGGAAAACTTCTTGCACCAAGTAATGGTAAAGTAGAGGATTTAAAATGATTATGTTCAAATTATGCAATAAAAAGTTAAGTTTAGACCACGAATTCAGTTACAAAATTTGGATCTCAGAAACAATGAACCTAAAAATGTAATGTCACAATTACCAAATTGTATCTATTAATATAGAGAGCTTTAACAAAGTGTTTTTTCTTGCCTGTTCCAGTTGCTGCTGTTCTCACAACAGCTGCTGGATCGAAAGCTACAGCTCACATCCGCCAGATGTTTTTCTATGGATGTCTCCTTTATATTCTCGGTAAGAACTACTAGAAAGCATTACTGTATTTCCACTTGTGTGCCATGACTTAGACTCATCTTTCGAAGGACTGGCTGTGATCTACTGTCAACAACGAAGCTCTCTCTGCTACTGGGGAAGGATGTTGAAGAAGACTGATGTTCTGTTTTAAAGGAACCATCCTGGAATTTGTTCATATGGATGATTTTTATTGCAAATTAAATATCCGTTGCAATCGGGACATCAGTTTTAGTAATTTTCGCCTTCATGAAAATTAATAAGTGGTTTCATCTAGTCAGCGCATGCTTCACAGGATTTGATTTTAAGTATAGTAGGGCGAAAACTCAACTTGTTAGATGTTACGGGCGTCAAACAAAGAATGCGTTTTACTGCTTCTGACAGAAATATACTTCAAGTTCCTCTTCTGCCGACTCACTTCCTTGAAAGCATATAGAGATTAACATTATCTGCAACAAGCACAAATGTATGGGAATATGTTGAATTACAGGAGAACTGCAGTAAAAGCGAATCATAGTTATATCCCGAAACGGAAGAATGCACACATCTATCAGTTTCACATTCGGCGCGCAAAACGTGGAAATAAAGGTTGAGGGATGCACAACGTAATATGAACTAGAATGCTATACATGGTTTTCATGTCTGCAGTCACTGGCTGCTGAGATACTATGTATTCCATAAAAGTAAATCTAGTCTGATTTAATAACATGCACACTGAGTCTAGGATTATTGCGGGGATTGATTGCTATGGTTTTTGTTTCTGTATGAGAGATTAAGTTGGTTCATTGACCTAAACCGCTGGCTCTTTCTACAAGTCAAATACAGTATGCTTCACCGAAAGGGAACGTGTTTGGAATTTTACACAAAAATGCGGAGTATTGGCCAGGGAACCATTAACATTCGAAAATAAACGTATCTACGAGGGTCGGTCAAAAAGTAATGCCTCCCATTTTTTTTTTCTACTTAAAAAAATTAAGTTAAGTGAAAAATTCGAATTTGGCGCCATTCCTCAAACCTTGGGATGGGAAGTTTTGCCTCATCCCCCATACAGCCCTGACCTGGCACCATCGGACTTCCATCTGTTCGGGCCACTAAAAGAAGCTCATCGTGGGATTCATTTTGAAGATGAGGAGGCCATCAAAACATCCGTGCGTCAATGGCTTAGGAAGCAGAGCTGTGATTTTTACCGTGCTGGGATACATGCCCTTGTTCAAAGATGGACCAAAACTGTAGAGATGGGCGGAGATTACATTGAAAAATGACAAAATGATCCTCAATGTTGTGGTTTTCAACCTATGTAATTGCATTTAAATTTCCTGACAATTAAACGTAGAAAAAAAATAGGAGGCATTACTTTTTGACTGACCCTCGTAAACACTGAAAGTAACTGTAGAAAACCAATTCACAGTCTCGATGATTAGTCCAAGACTGATGGTTGACCCTGAACGTTCATAAATGTAACACGCTGCGCGTAAACAGGCCATGGGATCCATTAGTTTTTGATTATGCTGTGGGTAAAAAGTCATTGGCAACACCAACAACAGTAAAATACCTGGGAGCAACAGAGCAAAAGTAGAATGTCCGTAGAAACCAAACTGTAGTAGTAACCATAGCCTATACCCTGAGCATAGCGTGTTTATGCAGCAGTAAAAATGACATTCTGCATGGCTGACATGTAAGCGGCACTAACCACATGTTCCCACTTCACTGTTGAAGCACGTCATCCATGTGTGCCACACACATTGCCAGAGATGTGCCTATCAGTAAGTATGTGCACCTGATACAGCTAGCTTGAGCTGGCTGTGAGCAGCTCTGGTCTGTTTTCTTGCACTACAGCTGCTACACAGATCTCCCCCCCCCCCCCCCCCCCCTCCACCACACGCACACACTTGCAAAGCAGAGCTCAGGAGCTATGAGAAAGCACTTGTGTCCAGCCTGTGTCTGGTTTGTGTGGCAAAAGTTTGGGTTTAACATGATTGATTGGGAAATGGCATTGCCATGATGCATGGCACTGGTCAGTAGTGATTGGGCTGTCGCAGGTGACGTCAGTGTGTGGGTTCAGCCAGGCATGTGGTTGGCATGTCTTTGCTCTGCTGTCTTGTGACAGCAGTGGCAGGCTGCACTGGTTGCAAACTGTTCATAATAACAAGTGGCTGGCCTAAAGCCTGTGAGTCACATGTAAAGCTATCACCTTGGAAAACACTGATAATAAATGTAATGAAATAAAGCATTAATAAGTTGCAAAGTTCTCTGAGATCATCTGTCACACAAACACGGCATGGGGCTTGATCTACCCTCGAGGCCTTCGCACAATGGAGGCATGGAGACTACATGCAGGGTCTATACTTGCGAGTACAGACACGTCACAACTTGAAAACTGACCTTGCATTGCTGAGCACATTTGCGTTAACATTCACTACGGATCGTATCAGACAGCCAGTCATGGGTGTGGTTTTCCTCGACCACTATAAACTGCCAGCAGCTGTTGCAAATACCCAACAGTTCAATTCAACAATGAATTTGAAGATAATGGAATAGCAAAAGTAGACCATTTTTCACAGTTTTAAGTCAGAGAAGTCCTCTGGAGCATATGCAGACATGCTGGACAAATTTCTGGAGCTGACTGGGCGAACTGGTACTTGAGGGTCACCAGACATTCGACAGTATAATACATTGTGACTACCCCTGGCCTACCCTCCTCATGCCGTCTCGTCGACTGGCACCCAAACGATTCATTGTAGTAAAGGCTGAGTTGGGACCATGCTGTGACAGGGCAATTGTTCGACCACCAAGCAGCCTATGATCCTGTGTCTTGCACTTAGCTCCAAGAAAGACAATTCATGGCGACTATGAATTAAATGTATTAACCGCACTGGACTGATATCTAGTACCTGCAGGATTTTAGCCATGCCTTGACGCTCTCAGTTATATTTAGCAAAACTGACTGCATGAAGGCTTACCACGTTATTTTGCATTTCTTGACGATATCGTGCTCTATCTGAAGTTGCCTTAACTCCACCACCCACTACCTTTTTGCCGCCCGAGCGAGGCTGGCATTAGAATTAATCGAAAGATATATTTTGGGTCAGAGATATTGAGTTTCTACGGCATTTACTCTTCCCCAACGGATCCAAACTGGGTAGACCCGTGGTCTAGGGGTAGCGTTTTTGATTCATAAAAAGAAACGTCTTCGATCCCGGGTTCGATCCCCGCCACTGCCTAAATTTTGATAAATAATCAGTATTGGCGGCCGAAGACTTCCGGCATAAGAAGTCAGCCTCATTCTGCCAACGGCCTTGTCAAAGAGGGCGGAGGAGCGGATAAAGGTTCAGGGCACTCTCTTGTCCTAGGGGTGGGAAATTGCCCCTAAAGGCGGAAGAATCAGCAATGATGAACGACATGAGAATGCAGAAGGCAATGGAAACGACTGCATTAAAGACACGTAACGTGTATCCACAGGACATGTGGCCTGTAGTTGAAGAAGTGTCATGATGATCTCTCCATTGGCAAAAGATTCCGGAATAGTCCCCCATTCGGATCTCCGGGAGGGGACTGCCAAGGGGGAGGTTACCATGAGAAAAAGATTGAATAATCAACGAAAGGATAACGTTCTACGAGTCGGGGCGTGGAATGTCAGAAGCTTGAACGTTGTAGGGAAACTAGAAAATCTGAAAAGGGAAATGAAAAGGCTCAATCAAGATATAGTAAGGGTCAGTGAAGTGAAGTGGAAGGAAGACAAGGATTTCTGGTCACATGAGTATCGGGTAATATCAACAGCAGCAGAAAATGGTATAACAGGTGTAGGATTCGTTATGAATAGGAAGGTAGGGCAGAGGGTGTGTTACTGTGAACAGTTAAGTGACCGGGTTGTTCTAATCAGAATCGACAGCAGACCAACACCGACAACGATAGTTCAAGTATACATGCCGACGTCGCAAGCTGAAGATGAACCGATAGAGAAAGTGTATGAGGATATTGAAAGGGTAATGCAGTATGTAAAGGGGGACGAAGATCTAATAGTCATGGGCGACTGGAATGCAGTTGTAGGGGAAGGAGTAGAAGAAAAGGTTACAGGGGAATATGGGCTTGGGACAAGGAATGAAAGAGGAGAAAAACTAACTGAGTTCTGTAACAAGTTTCAGCTAGTAATAGCGAACACCCTGTTCAAGAATCACAAGAGGAGGAGGTATACTTGGAAAAGGCCGGGAGATACGGGAAGATTTTAATTAGATTATATCATGGTCAGACAGAGATTCCGAAATCAGATATTGGATTGTAAGGCGTACACAGGAGCAGATATAGACTCAGATCACAATATAGTAGTGATGAACAGTAGGCTGAAGTTCAAGACATTAGTCAGGAAGAATCAATACGCAAAGAAGTGGGATACGGAAGTTCTAAGGAATGACGAGATACGTTTGAAATTCTCTAACACTATAGATACAGCAATAAGGAATAGCGCAGTAGGCAGTATAGTTGAAGAGGAATGGACATCTCTAAAAAGGGCCATCACAGAAGTTGGGAAGGAAGACATAGGTACAAAGAAGGTAGCTTCAACCATGGGTAACAGAAGAAATACTTCAGTTGATTGATGAAAGGAGGAAGTACAAACATGTTCCGGGAAAATCAGGAATACAGAAATAGAAGTCGCTGAGGAATGAAATAAATAGGAAGTGCAGGGAAGCTAAGACGAAATGGCTGCAGGAAAAATGTGAAGACATCGAAAAAGATATGATTGTCGGAAGGACAGACTCAGCATACAGGAAAGTCAAAACAACCTTTGGTGACATTAAAAGCAACGGTGGTAACATTAAGAGTGCAACGGGAATTCCACTGTTAAATGCAGAGGAGAGAGCAGATAGGTGGAAAGAATCTATTGAAAGCCTCTATGAGAGTGAAGATTTGTCTGATGTGATAGAAGAAGAAACAGGAGTCGATTTAGAAGAGATAGGGCATCCAGTATTAGAAACGGAATTTAAAAGAGCTTTGGAGGACTTACGGTCAAATAAGGCAGAAGGGATAGATAACATTCCATCAGAATTTCTAAATTCGTTAGGGGAAGTGGCAACAAAACGACTATTTACGTTGGAGTGGAGAATATATGAGTCTGGCGACATACCATCTGACTTTCGGAAAAGCATCATCCACACAATTCCGAAGACGGCAAGAGCTGACAAGTGCGAGAATTATCGCACAATTAGCTTAAAAGCAAATGCATCGAAGCCGCTTACAAGAATAATATACAGAAGAATGGAAAAGAAAATTGAGAATGCGCTAGGTGACGATCAGTTTGGCTTTAGGAAAAGTAAAGGCACGAGAGAGGCAATTCTGACGTTACGGCTAATAATGGAAGCAAGGCTAAAGAAAAATCGAGACACGTTCATAGGATTGGTCGACCTGGAAAAAGCGTTCGACAATATAAAATGGTGCAAGCTGTTCGAGATACTGAAAAAAGTAGGGGTAAGCTATAGGGAGAGACAGGTCATATACAATATGTACAACAACCAAGAGGGAATAATAAGAGTGGACGATAAAGAACGAAGTGCTCGTATTAAGAAGGGTGTAAGACAAGGCTGTAGCCTTTCGCCCCTACTCTTCAATCTATACATCGAGGAAGCAATGATGGAAATAAAAGAAAGGTTCAGGAATGGAATTAAAATACAAGGTGAAAGGATATCAATGATACGATTCGCTGATGGCATTGCTATCCTGTGTGAAAGTGAAGAAGAATTAAATGATTTGCTGAACGGAATGAACAGACTAATGTGTACACAGTATGGTTTGAGAGTAAATAGGAGAAAGACGAAGGTAATGAGAAGTAGTACAAATGAGAACAAGGAGAAACTTAACATCAGGATTGATGGTCACGAAGTCAATGAAGTTAAGGAATTCTGCTACCTTGGCAGTAAAATAATCAATGACGGACGGAGCAAGGAAGACATCAAAAGCAGACTCGCTATGGCAAAAAAGGCATTTCTGTCCAAGAGAAGTCTACTAATATCAAATACCGGCCTTAATTTGAGGAAGATATTTCTAAGGATGTACGTCTGGAGTACAGCATTGTATGGTAGTGAAACGTGGACTGTGGGAAAACCGGAACAGAAGAGAATCGAAGCATTTGAAATGTGGTGCTATAGACGAATGTTGAAAATTAGGTGGACTGATAAGGTAAGGAATGAGGAGGTTCTACGCAGAATCGGAGAGGAAAGGAATATGTGGAAAACACTGATAAGGAGGGACAGAATGATAGGACATCTGCTAAGACATGAGGGAATGACTTCCATGGTACTAGAGGGAACTGTAGAGGGCAAAAACTGTAGAGGAAAACAGAGATTGGAATACGTCAAGCAAATAATTGAGGACGTAGGTTGCAAGTGCTACTCTGAGATGAAGAGGTTAGCACAGGAAAGGAATTCGTGGCGGGCCGCATCAAACCAGTCAGTAGACTGACGACAAAAAAAAAAAAAAAAAAAAAAAAAAAAAAAGCCGGATCCAAGCTACTACTCGGCAAGATACAGGCGATATTGAGCATGCCACGCCCAGACACACGTGATGAATTATGCCACTAACTAAGGCTGTTAAATTCACATCGGCTCCATCTGTCTAATCCCGCCAGATTGCTGTAACCTCTGGGTGCAGCGAAAAACAGCCACACCTCGAAGGGGAAGTCTCCCACTATCTGCACAGAGGCAATGGAGAGAATCTTTATTGTGTCCAAATGGAACCTGACAGAAGCAACACTGCTCGCATACCCAATGCATGACACTGAACTGGCTTTTGTCTTGGCTGCTAGCCAGACTGCAAAAGGTCCAGTGCTTCTGGAAAACGTCAGCAATAGATGACAGCGACTTGGTTTGTGGAGTTTGGAAATTTGTGGTAAGGACTTATGGGACCAAACTGATTAGGTCATCGGTCCCTAAGCTTACGCACTACTTAAATTAACTTACGCTAAGGACAACACACAGTCTCATGACCAAGGGAGGTCTCGAACCGTCGACGGTGGGAGCCGTGCGGACCGTGACAAGGCCCCCAAGACCGTCCAGCTACCCCGCGCGGCCTGTGGTGTTTGAGGCAATGTTCTGCCCCTTTGTAGAAGCCAGTCCTTTTGTGATTTTCATCGTTCACAAGCCCCTATGCCACGCATTTTGGAACAACAGTACCAATTCAAAAAAATGATTCAAATGGCTCTGAGCACTCTGGGAACATCTATGGTCATTAGTCCCCTAGAACTTAGAACTACTTAAACCTAACTAACCTAAGGACATCACACAACACCCAGCCATCACGAGGCAGAGAAAATCTCTGACCCCGCCGGGAATCGAACCCGGGAACCCGGGCGACAGTACCAATTGTTCACCACCCCAATTCCGGCAGTTGAAGTTTGTGTCACACTTCTCCCCGATAATGCTCCATATTTCCAGAATTGACAATTCAATGCCGACTGCTTGTCCCACCCTTGTGCCGTTATCTCACTCCTGTGAACTTTGAGGACGTTGGCGAAGGTCAGGAGAGTGACAAACAAGTGGACAGACTCCATCACAGCACCTCCAGTGGCGCATGACTCAAACAAGTGCCCCTTCCTGGCTCTGTTAGCAAGATTTGGTGGGATGTTTCAACAGGCATACACTGCCCATTTCTGCCAGAGAAATTCCAACACAGAGGTTTCTGTCTTGTGCCCAGATTGTCATGCCCTGGCATCAACTTCACTGTGTAGGTTGTGGCCTCGCATTTTGTCTGGCCAGAACTATGGAAAGACTGCTGTAAATGGGCATACACCTGGCCTTCATACCAGGGTGTCAAAACCAGGAGGCACACTCATCTACCAATCGACGCCTTTCCCAATACAAGATGTCCTTGTGGACATCATAGGCCCACTACCTCTGTCCCAAGGCAAGTTTAATCTACTGACAATGGTGAACCACTTTATTCGCTGGCTGAAGGCAACTCCCAAAGCGGACGTAATATCCGAAACTGTCTCCACCATTTTCATTGACACCTGAGTGGCACGCTTCTGCTGCCCCAGTCACATCAGAATGAACTGTAGCCGCCAGTTTGTCTGCACGCTGTTCACATACATTGCTCGACTGTGTGGCATTCAGTTACACAGAATAACCAGCTACCACCTGGCGTCTAGTGGTATTGTCCAGCGACTCCATCAAACAGCCAAAGCATCACCTATTTAGCACGCCATCACCTAGTTGGGGACTTTCCTGCCGGTAATTCCCTGCCTGTAAGGAACACCAAAAGAAGAAGTCGGCGCTTCACCTGCCGACCTTGTCTACAGATAATCTCTCGCCATCTATGGTGACTTTATGAAGGTACCATCACCAGACGATGTCTTGTCCTGACCACTGGCAGAATGTCCACTTGAACACATGGCCTGCCTCTGACTGCATGCATTAATAAGGCACAGCACTGGCGGTATATTCATGCATGCCGATCTACAGCACTAGACTCACTTCACACTACACACTGGCACAGTGCAGGCACTACTTTGGCTGCCCTTTTCTTGGCCACATTGTGTCATCACCCATGACGAGAGAATGCTCGACATTAAGTGCAATGGCAAGCTGACCAAGGTGTCAGTTGACTATTAAACTGGCTTATATCCTGACTGCTTCACCGCTGTTCACTTCTTCCATCAAGCTTCCTGACCATCGTCAGGCAGACCTTACATCCATGGCCATGTCAGCGATGCATGCAAGCCTTCAGCTGTCATCATACCACCATGTGTGCTCTGCTCACCCACCATGGCCAGCAGCTGGCACAACCACCCAGACCACACCCATCACAGATGACTGGGCCAACCCCACCACAACTGTCAGCAGACTACATTACACATGTTAGTAGCCATGTCCTTTACAGACACCTGCCCTGTATCATGACAATGTCGCACTGCACATCGCAGTCCATCTGGGCCCAGCTGCTGAACAGTTTACAGTCACTTTCCACATGACCAGCGGATGTTGGCGCCACATTAACTTTTGCACCAGTTTTCTATTTTATTTCCTGTCTAGTCCCAGACATCATCATCCACACCGCTGGGCTTGTCTGTCCCAGTTGCTAGATCTGCCTTCAAGTAGCGATGGCACCATATTCAAATGATTGCAGAAAGTTTGTGTAGTTTCTGGGCACTGAAGTGTCCAGGCTAGATTAAACCTCCATGATTGAACTTCCATGATCGAGTATGTCAGTGAAGTTTTAACTCAGCAAATAATGAGTGCCTTACTTTGTTACTTTTCATGTGACACATCCTTTATGCCAACCACACATTATGAGGGACAGATCACAGCCAGGGCTGCCTACCGCTGCTGTCATTAGTCAGCAGCACAAGGACACTCCCACCACGTGCCTGGTTGAACAGGTGCACAGACCTCATGTGCCACTGCAGAAACACCGCTGACCAGGCCGCCACCATTGTCCTCCTGCTGAGGTCACAACAAAGTGCATGAAGCCTCTAACCTTTGCCACACAAGTCAGCTGTAGTTTGTACACCAGCGCTTTCTCTCAGTTCCTGAGGTCTGCTCTCGGAGGGAGGATCTGTGTGGCAGCCATGCCACAAAAATGCGTGAACAATGCAACATTACTGCATGTCTTTATTCCTCAAGGCCAATTCGAGTGACTAAATTTTGCTCTGTCTCAATTATGTCAAGGGGTTATTGCTCGACTGTGGTGATTTAAGCTTACATCGATACTCATACTGTTGATGTTTTCCATGATTCAGTTCTTGGGAAATAATCATTAAAGGGGCCCTCCATACAGTTCAATTGGTTATTACATTTAATGAAGATTCAATGGATCTATCTCGCAACTGATAATGCAAAGGGCGGGGCACAAACAACCAAAGAATCCAATTAACCGACGATTACGTCTGCACCTCTATCAGACACGTTGTACTCTCACATGGGATATTTCCTTTCATTACTTTCTGATTTGAAGTATCTACATTATAAGGGCTCATTTCAGGAATACATTTACTGGGTATGGGCCGGAAGTTGGGGGAGGGAGGGGATGTGGAATTACTGTTCTATACACATAAAGTTGTCATTTAAATATAACATTATTTGAGTCACGCGCCCCTTCTCTCAAATCTGCACGAATTAACATTCATTAAACTACAAAGACTTGGTGCACACTCCCTCTAATCTAAATGGACTATTAATTCAGTGATATGCATGAGAAGGAACTGAATGTTGCGTTGCTCTTGGGCTTACCGTTCTCATACGACACTTTCATACTCATGAGACACATGGTCTCTACTATTTTAACATAATTTATTCAAAACGAATTTCTGGCTCGTCTTGTGAATTTGACGGGAACAACACAGCAAACTTGGACGCTATCTTATAGTGGGGGGGGGGGGGGGGGGGTATGATCATACGCATGCACACACAAATATACATAGTTAATAAACAAAAATGAAATACATCCTATCATATTCGCCACAAGAACACTCGCAAGATCGTCATTGAATTTCAACAAGAACTGTCGTATACAATGACGAACCAACCACAACATTTCATTAACATCTCGTCATTGCAAAGAAATTTGATTGTTCTTGGACAGTATCAAATCTTGATACGAAATGCATGCAATCCAGACTGTATTCCCGCAAGAACGATCGTTAGCTCATCGGTTGTGCAGCCAAGTCCACATGGGATCTCGGAAATCAATGGCTCTAAGTTGCTCACCATCTGCGATAATTCTTGGATTTTATATTATAATTTCACACTGAAAACCTAACTGAATTGAATGTAGGATGCTGGGGGCCATTTCTCCGAACAGCACTGCACAAATGTCAGCGTGGAGTCAGATTAACACAGAAAAGTAAATCGAATCAACTGATGTAACACACAGAATTCGTTAAATATTTCACATTACTCGCATGCCCAGTTCCCAAGCTGAAAGTACAACAAGGAAATGATTACACTTGGTCACAAAGTTATTACCACATGGGTGAAGGTTGTACATAGGGAGAAGCCCACGCTACCAACAAAAATCTGACAAATTCTGTAATTTAATGAAATGAAGTAGTTAAGCGCTCTGTGACTTAGAAATCAACTGAAAAACTATTGTGGATGCTGAAGCACCACCAGATTAACATCTTGAAACAAGATTACAAAGCTCTCCAAGCTCAAGTAGGAAATATGAATTCTAACTATCCAATGTACTCGGAAAACAATTGAAAAAGGTAGTTGTAACGTAAGTCTAACTGTGATGAAGCTGGAAAAGAATGGATTAGTGACGTAATCTGTGATATACTTCATACTTCTCTTAAATTACGAAACAGCTTGATGGAGGCCAGCACAGGTTTCTTCCATATTGTCAGCGATCCAGAATCCGAGTGACGAAAAATAACGAACCAATCTTGTCGTTCGCTCTGCTCGTCCCTGAAGGGGAACGAATGACTTGCTACTAACCCCCCATACTGTTGCATCTTTGCTCGTCTGCATAACAGAGCTAGACTGACACCAAACCAAACAAAACATGCATCTTTGCATTACAGCTTCCTAGTCACAGAATCATAACCAAAACAAACATTTATTGTGACATTTAAAAGTAACATAAAAGGAATGGGAAGGAAACGTCCATTAACAATAATCAAATAAACACTGAGGCGTTCACTTCTTCACCAGACCTTCTCGATACCTGAGCAAATAGTTACAAAGACCAATCTATCATTACTGATAAAGGAATTCTGCATATCTTGAGATAATGTAACAAGACGGAACAACCAGTTATGTATCAACGTATTGGAGCTTCTCACAGCAACCACAAGCTAACTAAATCAGCTAGCATTTGCCGACCGCGGTGGTCTCGCGGTTCTAGGCGCGCAGTCCGAAACCGTGCGACTGCTACGGTCGCAGGTTCGAATCCTGCCTCGGGCATGGATTTGTGTGTTGTCCTTAGGTTAGTTAGGTTTAAGTAGTTCTAAGTTCTAGGGGACTGATGACCACAGCAGTTGAGTCCCATAGTGCTCAGAGCCATTTGAACCAATCTAGCATTTAGTGTGCTTACGTACCGAGGGACAAAACTAGCGCAACAGGTGTGGTGCACACTACATGAGTGAGCAAAGAGCAAGAGCCATGCGAGTTGAGCCACCATACAGTACAGACGCGTTTTTCGAGAACCTGTGTTCTGCAATCTGTGGACCTCATTAACTGAGCTCAACACGAGCTCCATGCCCACACATATTGAATTTTGTTTGATACTCCCCATTCACCTTCTCTTTGTCAGATCCGCGGTCACAAAGAAACTTCGTTTCATTCCAGGTAAGCATATATTATTCTCCCATGCCCACGTGATTGGAAGACGCATTCATCACTGGGGAGTGTACACCCTCTGGGATGTTCTTCGAATGGAACTGCTGTGCAAACACTGTTATTGCAATCGCTGGTTAACAGACATTGCAGTCAGGTTTTAATTTTGTCACTCGCTCATTTGCTCATTTGTGCAGAATAAGTACATTTATGGCAAATGTGAACTTTATCAGTTCCTGCACCACACTGCCACCATAGGTATGTGATTGTGGCAATACCCATATGTTCTCTCTTCAGTTTTATTATGCGTTGCTGCTCGATCTTCAGTGATACCTTTCAAGGTTACCCCTTCCCTTCTCCCACCCTTCTCTTCCTTCCACACCTTTTCCCTCCCTCCCAACATTGCTCTCGTCCATCTCAGTAGCTTAAAAGTGACATGAAATAAAAAATGGCGGCAGAATGAAAATAATGAGGAGAAAATAAAAAAGGCTTAAAATTGGAGGTGGGGACAAAGCATTTGGGGGCTATTGTCTTCTTGGCTGGGATAAGAGGGCTGATGACATAAATTTTTCCTCTCCTTCGTCTCTAGACCCATTTTGTGGATTTAAAATGATGGGAAATTCTTCCTATTGGCTGGGAAAATGGGGACAGCTAGATTTATCCCATGCCCCCTCTATTAACTCTTTCTCTCGCTAAGTCATGTGAGTAAATCTCGACACTCATATTCTGTTTGCCCTTGTGTAAGGTTCAGCATAACGAAGCATCATCAGAAATCAGCTGCTACCAAAGCAGAATGAGACATCCCATTTGAATGTAAGTATTAATACATTCCTATCCCTCTCACGGTATATGTGTGTAATTTCATTAATAATTTTTCATCACATAAGTAGCATTCGAATGCATATGTGTAATAGCAGAGCATACATCTAGTTGCTGCACCATCACTAGTCTATCTGCAGCAGCAAGAGCACACAGATGTGTTACCTAATTAACAGATCAGGCATTTGAGTTTCAAGCGTCTGAACAACATCCCACAATAGGACTGCCTTAATTATAGGGTCAGGAGACGCTGCCATTTGAGTTTCCTCACCTGCCGAGCCACGAGTAAATGACTCCAGCGTACCACTGTTCACCAGTACACATAATTTGACTGCCAATGGATCAAAACGTGTAAATATATATAGGTGCAGTTAGGAAGTGTCGTCTAGTCATATGATGGAGTGTGTTCAACATTGTATTAAAGTGCACTATACATGGTCTGAGTGGGACTGTCTATGTGGCATTATGAGTTTCACCGATAGTCCTTTTAACATCTGCTTCTTTGAAAGGAAGTATCCATATAGACTTGTACAGCAAAGTGGCACTTGGGGTAGTATCTAGAAACTCGTCCGTTTATTTACATCGTTCAAGTATTGGGACCTTATGTGGTGTAGAAAGTGCATTGTGTTCTGGAAGACAGAGGTAGTGAGACTTTGTAAGCCACGTGTATGAAAACAGTGCACATGTGTATGATTTAGAAAAAATAAGAAATCATGGATCCATGCAGTGTCCAAGTCCCTTACAATCTACTAGATGAAAACCACAATTTACAGATGGAATATCAGTAAATATTACTCTCCCCATGTCTTTGGATGTGATTCAGGCCGAATTTAAAGCACAATAAATTGCGATATACTGCAAAAATAATAACTATCCTGAACTACTGTAATTTACAATGTATACAAATATGTAACGAAATAATATATCCTACAAACTGTTATAATTCTCCCAACTCATCCTGTCACAGACGTGAGATGGCTTGTGAACATCATGAAGCATCAGAGAACGATCATCACTTCCAGACAGAATAATAAATGAAAGACAAGGCCAAACATAAGTAGTATCAGCTCTCCTAGTCTCATTATTATAGTTTATTGCTATTTGCAGTTTGGTGGCAATCGTATCTAATTTGGGGGTAAATTTTTGCCGCTCCCACTATTCCAAATAGCCACTTTCAAAAACATCCCATTTTTAACGAATTTACAAGCCAATGTTTAACGAAATACCCTCTTGCCCCATCACTGTAGGAGCCCACTTGTGCTGTTAAGTGATGTTCACATAAGTATAATTTATGAAACGCTATAGTAACATGGCTGTCAGAAGCTATTACAAGTTACACATATTCTATGTTTAACGGATACCACAGAGCAATACTTGAACGAAAACATTGTTGCTACATAGTGTTTACTCGTATGATGTTGGGGGCTGGGGCGTCTTCCAGTGTAAAAACAAACTATACACATGTACCATAAGACTATCATACAATATGTGTTATGGACTACCCAAAATAAAATTTAAAAAAAAAACACAATGATGAGAACACTGGAGATTGCTCTCACTCCAAGGATTCAACGTTCAAAACTTGAGGTGTGCCAGCTCAGCCACCGAGTATGTTTTGATTGACTGACTTGGATGGTAGGACTATGTCTTTGGAGTTTTTGTTTTTGTTCTGAAAATGTATGACACATGCTTATAAAGGTCGCCCATGAGAATTCACCTCAGGACTTATTTTCAATTAACTTCGATGTGTGGTGTGCTTCTGTACACAGTGTGTATGATGCTGTGTGACCACTACGAGCTATTGCTGAAGAAATACTTGCATATTTGTATTTGTTCATATATCCTCCGATGTTAACTGAAATTAAGAAGAACAAATGAGATATTTAGCAGCCGTGAAAAATACCTACATAAAGCATGAATGTTTTTCTGTCTAAACTATGTTTCATTTCCATTTGGAGGCTGACAAATGGCTTTCACACAGCTCACTGAAGATGCAGTGTGCAGTCGATAGCTAGCGACCAATTAGGGACTACATGAGCTGCAACAATCATGGTTTTCCAGCCCAATGACGATAACAAAGCGTCTCAACATTCCTGGTGGGGACAGCCTGGAAGCAGCAGCTGATACCCATGTTGTGTGTCCAGGGACATGTCACTAGTCTTACACTATTATTTATAACATACCTCTTAATCAGTAGGAATGATGCATCGTTACAAACAACTCATTACAATGTCTCTAGAATGTTTTATCTGTCGTTTATTAAAGTATAGATAGTGGCATCATTCGACTCTTTTATTGCAGCTTAATTTTATTTGATAGGTGCTTGCATCTTGCGCTGGATTATTCACCAGTTCGTAAGTTTTATAACGCGACTGCCAATGCAACTCAGATTCTGCGCAGTATACGGCGATGCATTTGCTGTGTGCAAGAGGTTATAATATTGTGCTACAAAGCTCTAGTTTTGGCAGACCACGATTTTACTGCCAAGACTGTCAACAGATGCCTATATACTCTCTAATATACGCAGACAATCTTCCATGTGGACAAGAAACATTTCATAATAAGCCCATTGCTCATTTTCTCTCATACTATTCGAGAAAGTAATGGCCGATATGGCTAAGAAGATATCAGCTAGAGTTACGTATATCTGTTCCCACATGGGCAACACGCAGGCATGTTATGGCAAAAAGAAAAGTTATTTAAGAAACAAAGCCTCTAGTTTCACTATCTGAAGAGAGAACTGAATTGTCAGTTAGTGCTACTATGCCACTTGTGCATAGAATTAGTGTGTGATGCGTTATACACTCAGGTCGACCCGAGAGTTGTTAGGAGATCGGCGTATGGAATACCTGGGCTGGTAATCCACGTTCGGTATACACCATAAGATAAGTAGTATCTGCACATCTACTGTGCTATGATATTAATGTGGAGCAAGTCAGCCATCGAAAAGCATATCATATCCTGCTCCATTCATTTATAAGCTCAAAGTTGCCATTGTGGTTATTTTGCATGGAATGAAGGAGTACCAGTATCATGGAATGATTTACATTCTGCGACTATGCCTTGACATCAGCTGTTTACGACACATGAAAATTAATGTTGTACTGGGACTCGAACCTATATTTCCTGCTTATTGCAAGCAGTCGCTTTAAGCACCTTGGCTATGTGAGCATGTTTCTAGGACATGGAATGTATTCGCAGCTGAAAATAGGGTAACACTCAGCGGTATAATTTATTTCATTAATCGCTGTAGTTGCTGCAGTACCTGTTCCTTCAGACATGCATGCATGTCCAAAGGAACACCGCATCATACTTCTGACCAACTCAGGCACTTGAATGCTGCAGTTATCCGTCGAGACTGGGCAAGTGACTTTCAATTAAAATATCTCCCCTGTTGAGGAATATACATAAAGTACTGTGTGTATGAGTGCAAGTTGTAGACACAAGTTTCATGACACATGGCCATGAAACATGCTTGGATAGACTAATGGTAAGGTAATTCCTCACTATAAGCAAGAAATCTGGGTTCGTGTCCTGGTCTGCCAAAATTTTCCTTGTCGTCATCCTATAATACAGTCGATGGTTGTCTGAATTGACAGCTGGAAATCCATTGATTGAATTTTAGGACTACTATAGTCGCTAAAGTGCCTGTTCCTTCAGACCATAATACTTACCTGAACGAACATTGCACAGCACTTTTGAAGAACACAGGAACTACAATATTGTTTTTATAATCTGTCTGACGGGGAGGCTGTACTCTTACGATGCTTCATAATGTTGATCAACTGACTAACTCACATTGAAAAGATAGGATGGGTTGGGGGAAAACAAAACAAGTCTGCAGGAAATATTATTTTACTTATTTACACATACTGTCAGCTACAAAAGTTAAAAATACAGATACTATCTTTTTTAGTATTATGAAAATAATTGTTTTTTGTGCCTTAAATTTGACCTAAATTTTGTCCAAAGGCAAGTAGACAGAAAAATTTACAGGTATTTCACCTGTAAATTCAGTTTTTAGGGATTTAATAGAATGGGTTGTAGAGGATTTAGGCACTACATGTATATAAAATTTATAAATTGTTCTGAATCTTTCATATGCTCACTGTGCTTGTGCAGACAGCTTATAAACTTATTGAATGACACAATGACGTAAGGGTACCACTGACTCAACCTATATTCCGCAGTATGTACTGCATTTTTTGCACCTTATAGGTTCCTAATACTTGAATGACTTAAATAAATGGATGAGTCTCCAGATATTACTTCGAGTTCTGCTTTCCTGCATAAATCTATGATAGATACCTTCCTACCAGAGAAGCAGATGTTGATAGGTGTATGAGGTGTCCCACATTCACAGATCACCTGATCATAGATGTACTCCATCTTGACACACACGTAGCCCTACTGAAACCACATATACTGCGCTTTAACACAATGATTAACACTCTAGATTTCCGTGACCGCACAGCCGTCTCTATCTCCTTTTATACCTACATTTACAGCTTTAGATCCCATGTCGGTGAAATGATATGTCCTCGTGAACGCTTAGCAAGCGATCAGCAGCTTATGGAAACTCGAATGGCTGCGTCTCCTGACCCCACATTTGAAGTAGGCCTGTAGTGAGATGTTAGGCAGATACCAGAAATTTGAATGACTGGTTTGATATTTCAGGTAACCAATCTGCATGCTGCAGTTGCTGCTACAGGTATACATAGCGATGGAGCAGCGAAAAGTTGTATGTTGTGCTACAACATACGTTTATCACAGTGCATGTTGCACTGTTGAAAAAAGAAAATAAAATCATAAATATATGTGAAATTACACGCATATGCAATGAGGGAGTCACGAGTGGATTCCGCCTGTGGGTGGGTGGTGAGTGGTGGCCAAACTCTCATAATGCTTCATGATGTTGAACCTTCCACTACAGTGAACAGAACACGACCGACGAGACTTTCAAAATTAGTCTAGAGAGAGTGAGAGAAGATGGGGGAGCCAGCCAATAGGAAGAATTTTGCTCCATTATCACGCCACACTATTCATCTAGAGATGTGGTGGAGGATAAATTTGGCTATGGTGATCCCCCCTACAAAAAGAACAATGCCCCTCTCACCTGTTTCGTTTTTCCTGCCCCTTGTAAGTCACCCAGTCGACATTTTCACTTTCATAAGAAATCTGGAAAAAATACAGGCTGGGGACATTTATCCAACCAACAGGGAGTTAGTTTTTCAATTTCCCCGCCATTATTTGAATTTTCCGCTATTTTTTTCATTTTCGCTTTAAAGAATCTCAGCTGGCCGAGAACAGTTGGGGCAGGGAGAGGAGGAAGTGGGGAGGAGAGTAGGAGGGTTGGGGGATGAGGATGACCTAGAAATGTGTCACAGATGTGGCACCAGCGTATGATGATGTTATAATGTAGATCAGCCTGAAACTGGTACTGGCCCACTACTTAGGGGATGACAAAACGAACCATTAACTTGCACCATGAGCTTCGGACAAAATATGTCATGTAACAGTGATCACAAAAGTTCCTATCACCAAGATCGAAGATGAATTCCTTGGAAGTTACAAACAGTACAGGACGTTTAACTAGGTATCAAATGGTTCAAATGGCTCTGAGCACTATGGGACTTAACATCTGAGGTTATCAGTCCCCTAGAACTTGGAACTACTTAAACATAACTAACCTAAGGACATCACATACATCCACGTTCGAGGCAGGATTCGAACCTAAGACCTTAGCGGACGCGCGGTTCCAGACTGAAACGCCTAGAACTGTTCGGCCACAACCCCCGGCAACTAGCTATCCACTCTTAATGAACACGTATAGAATCGTATTAATGTAATGGGGTGATGAGAACTGATGGAATGCGATGTAGTCGAAAGTAGATAGAATTGGAAGGAGAATCAGCATTGGTCGTATCTTTTTGTTTTATTATCCGCAAAATTGATTATCGGTCACAAAATACGACAAATGCTGATTCTCTTTTCAATTCTATCCACTATTTGGTCGTGGTGCACAGAACACTCCATGGAGTCGCCAATCAAGTAGCCGAAAGTGTCTGTCATGGAGCTTATTGTGAAATTGGCTATCATTTATGGATAGCTGCAGAGAATGCGGTAACAGAAACAGAAACATCCAGAGGCTACATTTGTCCAGTGGTTCCAGGTGGCATGACACAGGTCAGACGCTTTTCAGGGAGAATAGTTTGCTTCAAAGGAGTATGATTTTTAAATGCCGACCAGGAATCAAGCAAAACAAGATGTTTTGTTCAGATACTGGCCGAAAGCAGGGATTATACCATAGCTGTAGTTCTCTTACGGCCACTTTCCCACTCTTGCTTGATGTGACGTAAGTATTCGTTACTGTTCTTGCAAGATCACGCACACGAGAAAAATCTTAGGGGACAGAGCGCCTACAATTTCTCGCAGCGCAATAAATAACTTTCCATCCAATTTACCATGCAAATTAACAGTCGGCATAACTGTGTACAATACTGTTAAGGCATTGGCGTTAGCTGATTTTGATACAACTCTCTTGCTGCCTCTAACTTCCAGGGTCTCTTTCATATGCTTTCCCCTTCAAATCACGATTGGTTGGAGTTGAAAAATTGAATAACTTTATCACACCTATCGAATCCGCAGTTTCCTGTGCATCATCAAATCGACGCTTCGTTCGAAATTTTGTTACCTTATATTCCAGTTCTGTATCAGTGTTTCTTGTTATAATTCCCTTGAAATCACTGTAATCTAGTGAGCAATCTGATGTGCATAACTTAGTAGGTGATTACCACGCACATCCTGTAAATTATATCGAGTATCCTCAAAACGCGCGAACACCAGTTTTTGTAACGAGTGGGCCTTGTCCTTCATTGAATATGTTTAGTTTTTCGTATGCCCTACAAGGTCATATTGCTGCGGACTTATTCGTAATCTGTTCAGAATCTTTTTGTTTTTCTATGCTGCGGATGAGCTTCGAGGTATGCAATTATGTTTAGTACTCGGTCCTTGAGTAACGATTGTGTTTTACTGCGTTTCACTGGAGATGGGATTTGTGACTCCCTGTCTGATAAGTGTGATGAACTACATGGCTCGACACGTGTTTCAATAATGCTTTCTCTAGTTAAGCACGTATCACCACCATTGTGCTCCTTACAGCCGTCTTTTTCTATTTCCATAGCAAATTTGATGCTAGATTGGATGGAGTTGAAATGCTCATTTACCCATCCCATTAGGTCATACCACGAATGTGTCGTCCACGTACCTCTAAAAGACCGTTGGTTTAAAACTTGCTGAGTCCAGTGCCTTGTCCTCGAAGTCTCCCTCTGGTACCTAATTTGTTCATGGAAGACTTCGAGGATAAGCCATTGGACTCGGCAAGTTTTAAACCAACGATCTTCTGGAGGTACGTAGACGACATTTTTGTGGTATAGCCGCATGGGATGGATGAATTACATCGATTTCTCGAGCATTTGAATTCGATCTATGCTAGCATCAAATTTTCTATGGAAACAGAAAAAGACGGCTGCCTCCATTGTTCCGACGTTGTCGTTCGCCGTAAGGCTGATGACACATTAGGACATGCCGTATATCGGAAACCAACACACACAAATCTACACTCCTGGAAATGGAATAAAGAACACATTGACACCGGTGTGTCAGACCCACCATACTTGCTCCGGACACTGCGAGAGGGCTGTACAAGCAATGATCACACGCACGGCACAGCGGACACACCAGGAACCGCGGTGTTGGCCGTCGAATGGTGCTAGCTGCGCAGCATTTGTGCACCGCCGCCGTCAGTGCAGCCAGTTTGCCGTGGCATACGGAGCTCCATCGCAGTCTTTAACACTGGTAGCATGCCGCGACAGCGTGGACGTGAAACGTATGAGCAGTTGACGGACTTTGAGCGAGGGCGTATAGTGGGCATGCGGGAGGCGTACCGCCGAATTGCTCAACACGTGGGGCGTGAGGTCTCCACAGTACATCGATGTTGTCGCCAATGGTCGGCGGAAGGTGCACGTGCCCGTCGACCTGGGACCGGACCGCAGCGACGCACGGATGCACGCCAAGACCGTAGGATCCTACGCAGTGCCGTAGGGGACCGCACCGCCACTTCCCAGCAAATTAGGGACACTGTTGCTCCTGGGGTATCGGCGAGGACCATTCGCAACCGTCTCCATGAAGCTGGGCTACGGTCCCGCACACCGTTAGGCCGTCTTCCGCTCACGCCCCAACATCGTGCAGCCCGCCTCCAGTGGTGTCGCGACAGGCGTGAATGGAGGGACGAATGGAGACGTGTCGTCTTCTGCGATGAGAGTCGCTTCTGCCTTGGTGCCAATGATGGTCGTATGCGTGTTTGGCGCCGTGCAGGTGAGCGCCACAATCAGGACTCCATGCGACCGAGGCACACACGGCCAACACCCGGCATCATGGTGTGGGGAGCGATCTCCTACACTGCCCGTACACCTCTGGTGATCGTCAAGGGGACACTGAATAGTGCACGGTACATCCAAACCGTCATCGAACCCATCGTTCTACCATTCCTAGACCGGCAAGGGAACTTGCTGTTCCAACAGGACAATGCACGTCCGCATGTATCCCGTGCCACCCAACGTGCTCTAGAAGGTGTAAGTCAACTAGCCTGGCCAGCAAGATCTTCGGATCTGTCCCCCATTGAGCATGTTTGGGATTGGATGAAGCGTCGTCTCACGCGGTCTGCACGTCCAGCACGAACGCTGGTCCAACTGAGGCGCCAGGAGGAAATGGCATGGCAAGCCGTTCCACAGGACTACGTCCAGCATCTCTACGATCGTCTCCATGGGAGAATAGCAGCCTGCATTGCTGCGAAAGGTGGATTTACACTGTACTAGTGCCGACATTGTGCATGCTCTGTTGCCTGTATCTATGTGCCTGTGGTTCTGTCAGTGTGATCATGTGATGTATCTGACCCCAGGAATGTGTCAATAAAGTTTCCCCTTCCTGGGACAATGAATTCACGGTGTTCTTATTTCAATTTCCAGGAGTGTATATCTTCATGCCAGTAGCTGCCATCACACTTCACCGACCATAGGTGTCCTTAAGACCTTAGTGCATAGGGCGCACTGTATATCATATAAAGAGAATTTGCAAGAAGAGCTCACATAGGTCATGAGCATTTTTAAATCGGATTTTCTCCGCAACAAATTCGTAGAGAATTCAATGCAAAACCTAGAATGCAGGTATGGGATGGGGAAGAAGATAGTAATTCCTTCAGATCTAGTGCGTTTTTGCCCTATGTGGCTGTTTTTTCCTCGAAGATAGGCCGTATTCTTGAGAAACACTGTGTTAAGGTGAGCTTCCAGACCCCCCTCCCCCCCGCACCCCACGAATATTGCATCTTTACTCGGCTCTGTGAAGAACGATTTAAAGCTTCGTAAAGCGGATGTGTATCAGATTCCTTGCGGAAATTGTGAGAAGTTGTACATAGATCAAACAACACGCACCGTTCATGCGAGATGTGTGGAGCATCGAAGATACGCACGCTTATTACAGCCAGAGAAGTCAGCTGTGGCCACACTTTGTATTTATACAGGGCATTCCATCAATTACAGTGATGCGAATATTTTAACATCCACTTCTTCTTTTAGGAATCTGCCTTCATGGAAGCTATAGAGATTAGAGTAGCTAATAATTTAATAAATGGAGATAATGGTATTAATTTGGACAAAGCACGGAATCCGGCTCTTAGGGTAATTAAGCTGCAGAGAAGTCGTCATGGTATCACCGCCGCCGATCATACATCGGTAAGCGAATCGAATGTCTGTACCCCTTCGCCACAGGCGGCGCATGTGTCAGCGTATTTCTTTGCCGCCAACCAGCATCTGTGAACCGCAGGCGCAGTTCCGCCGCGGTGGAGCATACAAGGGCTTGCTTAACATCTTGTCGTCAATCTTATGACTCACTCTGAGGATGGCCGGACGATACGCGGCCGGAATATCAGTGGAGGATATTTTATTTGCGCGGTTGCATGCCCGAAATTTAATGGACTATGTGGGGTGTCGAAAGACGTAAACATCATTGACCTTTTGCGACATCGCACTCACGGTTTTTTGTGAGACTTTAACTCTGTAGAGCAATCGTTCTTTTCCAAATCTCCAACTCTTCCACGAAGCGTTCTCTTGCAGTTACTCTCCTTTTCTATGAATTACCTTCATTATTTTGCTCATTGTTCACATCACGGGTATGGCGTTCCAACTTAATGGTTAGCATTAGGCTATTTTTGGTGCTAGTTTCTTCAGCTGCCAAACGAGCATACTGCCTTCACATTTTCCATGTTTGGCTTCCATGTGCTTGTAACTCTGGGAAAGCTCCTTCACTATGTGGTCGGATTTAAATCGGCTCCCTGCTTCATAAAGGAAGCTTTGCCGCACAAGTGCTACCCTGTCACATTCCTCAGGGGCAGATGGTTCCTGTGCGGATAGCCTGGGGCTTAGAGACGCATGTCAAGCCAACTGCAGACAGAATCTTGAGGGGCTGTTATGGGTGGCAGCATACTGAACTCCAACCGAGGTAATACTTCGCCGGCAAGGAAACTGTGGTGTCATCGCCAGACACCACACTTGCTAGGTGGTAGCCTTTAAATCGGCCGCGGTCCGGTAGTATACGTCGGACCCGCGTGTCGCCACTATCAGTGATTGCAGACCGAGCGCCGCCACACGGCAGGTATAGAGAGACTTCCTAGCACTCGCCCCAGTTGAACAGCCGACTTTGCTAGCGATGTTTCACTGCCTACTTACGTTCTCAATTGCTGAGAAGATAGTTTAGCATAGCCTTCAGCTACGTCATTTGCTACGACCTAGCAAGACGCCATTATCAGTTACGATTGATATTGTGAACTATGTACAGTCCAGAGCGACTTTCATCATTAATGGATTAAAGTTAAGTATTCCACCAGCTACGTCCGTTGTTTCTAAATTCTAATTTCTTTGTCCTGTTCCAGACCTCACGCCAGCCTGCGTGAGCTAAAATGCGTGCCATTTGGCCTCCTCTAGTAACATGGTGTTGGCTCTCTTGCCAACCACAACATTGGCGACGAGGCACAACCGCGTTGTTATCGATATTGCCCTGATTTACTTGTGTAATGGCTTCGCCACAATCTCCAGATGTACTGTCCGAATTTTATCGCTTACAGAATCAGCAGACGCAGGCATTACTGGATGCCCTTGGTCAGCTCGTCCAGGGTCAACGTGCGATGCAAAACGATGCGGCAGCAGCCGCTACACCTCTAACGCAGCCACAAAACGCTGTTGCACCCACTTTTCGACCTTTAATGCTGCACTGGAAAGCTGGACGGAGTGGTCACGCCAATTTGGATTCCATCTCACCGCCTACAGAATTCAAGGTAACGAGCGGCAGCCTTTTCTCCTTTCGGCCGTCGGGATGCAAACGTACCGTGTGATAGTCAAATCATTTCCCTGACACGACGTAGCAACTCTGTCCTACGAAGAAATTTTGTCTGCATTAGATGCATATTTCAAAGAATCAGTCAATGTAGTTGCGAAAAAGTATACCTTCTTTCGTACAAAACGTACGGCAGATCAGACTAATCGGGAGTGGGTTGCAACCTTGCAAGGCCTTACTAGGGATTGTGCTTTTGAGTGTCAATGTGGACTCCCTTATTCAGATACTATGGTACGTGATGCAATTGAACAGAACGTTTCTGATGTTCATCTAAGGGACAGATTTTGAAACTCGTAAATCCCTCCCTTCAACAAGTGATGGACATATTGGATCGGCAGGACACACTTGACTTTGCTCAGGAATCATTAGAATCTTCGCCAGCAGTGTGTCAGGTTCACCGGCCCGCCGGGCGAGCTGCTCGGAGCAGTAAACAGTCCTCCCGCCCAGCCGCGCCGCTGCCGCCAGGCTTTCAGCCATGTGTGCCGCGCCGGCAAACAAATGCAGTGATCAAATCATGCCCGCGGTGTGCTACTAAACATTCGCGGGAGAATTGCCCGTCACACCAAGCTATTTGCTTTTATTGTAATAAAAAAGGACATGTTCAGAGTGTTTGCCAGAGAAAGCTCAGATCGGAAGCTCAAAACTGTTCCAGGCCCTTTGCTTCGGGCCGTAATCGGAATCGAACCAAGGATACTTCGCCCATGGAAATTCATGTAGTTCTTTCCAATCCGCGCAGTGCCACTCTCTCTAACAGTGACTGTGTTCGTCCCAAAAATAGTGTGCGTCGACATCGCCGGAACTCCCGTCAAGTTGCAAGTGATTATGTACCAGTGTCAGTTCACATTGCACGAGACAGTCGCTCTTGTCGTCAGCAGGACAATAAACTTTTTGTGGACTTGGACATTAACGGCAAAGTGATACCATTCCAGCTCTATACCGGAGCTGCAGTTTCACTGATCAATCAAGACACTTACAAACTGCTGGGCACACCTCCGTTGCGTGCCACAAAAGTTAAGTTAACTAGCTATTCATGTTAGGACAGTGCAGCCTTCTTGCAACATACAAAGGACAAACAAAACTTGTGTCATTTTACGTCCTTCGTTCTTCTTCTGCAGTGAACTTGTTTGGTTTCGATTTATTTCAGTTGTTTAACTTGTCTATAGTAAATCAGGTCCTATCAGTGAACCAGACGGTGCCTTCACACAGTGTTTTTAGTCTATGTGAAGAATTTGCAGACATTTTTGCACTGGGCCTCGGTTGCGCTAAGAACTATAAAGCACATTTGAAACTGAAAGTAAACGCGCAACCGAAATTTTTCAGAGCGCGCAATGTTCCCCACGTATTGCGTGATGATGTCGCAAAAACATTACACGATTTGGAATCACAAGGTGTAATTGAACGTGTGCAGGCTTCTCTCTGGGCATCACCCTTAGTAATTTTGTCAAAACCTTCCGGCAAATTGAGACTTTGTGTGGACTTCAAGGCAACAGTGAATCCACAACTAGTAATTGCAACTTTTCCTTTACCCCGCCCGGAAGATCTTTTTGACAAACTGTGCCCGCTTAAATATTTTTCGAAGTTGGACCTAGCACATGCGTACTTGCAAATACTGGTGGACGAAGAATGCCAGCGCGTTTTGGAGGTTAACACACATCTTGGTTTGTATCGATTCAAACGACTGCCATTCGGGTGTGCATCCGCCCCTGCATTGTTTCAGCAATAGCTACAAACTATTTGTCCATCGGTCCCTACTGCAGCAAATTATCTGGATGATATTGTGAACTCTGGAAAGACGGAAGAAGAATATTTGGCCAATCTCAGAACATTATTTCAGGTCTTGCGACAAAATGGTCCTCGCTTGCGGAAGGACAAAGGTGTGTTTTTTGCTCGTGATTTGCCATACCTAGGACATGTACTCAATGCCCAAGGCATACATCCCAGTCCCACGCACCTTCGTGCAATACAAGACTTGCCTTCGCCGCAGAATTTGAAGCAGCTACAGAATGTGCTGGGAAAAATAAATTAATACCACCGCTATGTGACGCATTCCTCTTCCATTTCAGCTCCGCATCATCGCTTACGCCGTAAGGGTGTTCCGTTCGTCTGGACGACGGAATGCGACCGCGCCTTTCACCGGTTGAAATTGGCGTTGCTTTCCAATACTTGCCTTACGCCATTAGATCCCCAGAAGCCCCTCTTGTTGAGGGTGGATGCATCGGATTTCGGGAGCGGTGCTGTGATTGCGCACAAAGATGGATCGCATGATCACCCTATTGCCTTTGTGTCCAAATTGCACTCGTCTGCTCAAAGAAATTATTCACAGATCGAGAGAGAAGCATTGGCTCTCGTATTTGGTGTTACAAAGTTTCATGATTTCTTGTATGGTCGTGACTTTACCATAATCACAGACCACAAACCTTTGACATCGCTTTTTCATCCGACCAAGCCTTACCTCCACGTACAGCGCAGAAATTCATTCGCTGGTCTATTTTCCTCTCGCAGTGCCGCTACGATATCTTGTATCGGTCCACTGCTAAGCACGGAAACGCCGATGCATTGTTCCGCTTGCCTGTTGCTGAGGATAGGGCATTCGATTCCTCCGAACTTGCTTGCATGTTCATTGATGCGGAAACCGACGACGTGGTTGAATCGTTTCCGATTGATTTTCGTCGTGTAGCTACAGCCACAGCTGCCGACCCTGTCCTTGCTTCCGTTCTGCGTTTTGTTGCTACGCAATGGCCCTTGTCAAAGTCATGGATCGGGGACCCGTTGGTTCGCCGATTGTTTGCTTACAAGGAGAGACTTTTTGTACGACGTGGTGTTTTGCTGTTGCATTCTGATAATGATCAGTCCAGGGTCGTGGTACCACGTTCGTTACAGTCCTCTGTCTTACAGCTTCTCCACCAAGGACATTGGGGTATAGTGAGAACGACACAACTTGCTCGTCAGCACTGTACTTGGTTCGGAATCGATGCCGCGATTACGAATATGTGCTCTTCTTGCATGATGTGTGCCGAGCAACAATCAGCACCACCGCGGAAATTCTTTGCATGGCCAAAAGCCACTTCCCCTTGGCAACGCTTACACATCGATTTTTCTGGTCCATTCTGGAATGCTCGATGGCTGGTTGTGGAAGATTCATTCAGTAATTTTCCTTTTGTTGCCCGGATGTCTTCCACGACGTCCTCTGCCACCACCCAAGCGTTATCAGCTATCTTTTGCATTGAAGGTCTTCCACAGACTATTGTTTCCGACAATGGCCCACAATTCATGTCCGCAGAATTTCAGTCATTCTGCAAGGCCACTGGTATTTAACATCTGACGTCCGCGCCGTTTTCGCCACAGTCAAACGGTGCTGCTGAACTATTGGTCAGGGCTTTCAAGTCACAGATGTTGAAGTTAAAAGAGTCGCATTCTCGGTAGGACGCATTATTACTCTTTTTGTCCTCGTATCGCTCTTAGCCCCGAGATGGTCGCTCGCCGGCTGAGTTGCTCCACGGTCGCCCTCATCGAACCTTGATGTCTTTGCTACATCCGCCGCATCAGGTTCCTGTGCAGCGGCAGACACCTGCTTTTGCTCCAGGCGACGTTGTCTACTATCGCCACTATCGAGGTTCACAGCGTTGGCTCGTAGGGCGCATTCTTCGCTGCCTCGGCAGCGCTATGTATCTTGTTTTGGGGGCCTCTGGTGAGGTGCGCCGGCATCTCAATAAGCTGCGCCTCTGTCGTCGCACTGGATCTGCCGCTCGCCGTCTGCTTTCAGCGACGTTGCCGTCCGGTCAGCCCCAAGTGTTACCGACGCTGCCTTCCATTTTGCCCCATGGTTACGCGCCGCCACCGCCGCCGCCGGCGGTTCTCCCACCGGCGACGCCCGCAGTGGACGCATCGCTGCAACCGCCAGGCGCCTCCCTGGGTCAGGAGCCGCCGATCGCTTCCCGTGACCAGTTGTCCTCCGTCATGGAACTCTTGCCCGCTCCGGACCATATGTCGTCTTCGCACGTTGGGTGCCCCGGCCCGATGGAGGTCGACCCTTCGGCCCCTCCTGTCTCTCTACGGGCGCATACACCGCATGTTGGCGTGCACCCTGGAGCAGGTTTTCAGGCGTTTCCTAGCTCCCCGCGGTCCGAATGGCAGGGTGCGGGTGGCACAGCCTCGCCTGTTGCTATGCTCCCCACCTCGTCGCATACGTCAAGATGGGGTACTCCCCACGGTGGGCGGAAGCCTTATGCCACAACCGTACGCCGATTTGCGGGGAAGGAATGTGGTGTCACCGCCAGACACCACACTTGCTAGGTGGTAGCCCTTTAAATCGGCCGCGCTCCGGTAGTATACGTCGGACCCGCGTGTCGCCACTATCAGTGATTGCAGACCGAGCGCACCCTCACGGCAGGTCTAGAGAGATTTCCTAGCACTCGCCCCCAGTTGTACAGCCGACTTTTCTAGCGATGGTTCACTGCCTACTTACGTTCTCAACTGCCGAGAAGATAGTTTAGCATAGCCCTCAGCTACGTCATTTGCTACTATCTAGCAAGGCGCCATATTCAGTTACTATTGATATTGTGATTCTTGTACCGTCAAGAGCAACGTTTGTCATTAATGGATTAAAGTTAAGTATTCCACCAGCTACGTCCGTTGTTTCTAATAATTTCCTTGTCCTGTTCCAGACTTCACGCCAGCCTGCGTGAGCTAAAACGCGTGCCTTTTGGCCTTCTCTAGTAACATGGTGTTGGCTCTCTTGCCAACCACAACATTGGCGACGAGGCACAACCGCGTTGTTATCGATATTGCCCTGATTTACTTGTGTAATGGCTTCGCCACAATCTCCAGATGTACTGTCCGAATTTTATCGCTTACTGAATCAGCAGACGCAGGCCTTACTGGATGCCCTTGGTCAGCTCGTCCAGGGTCAACGTGCATTTCGGCCTCCTTTAGTACCAAGGGGTTGACTCTTCTGCCAACCACAACAGAAACAGCGCCGGAAACAGATGACACAAAGCGATATTTACTCACAGCACTCTATAAGTTCTGCAGCCGCGGTGGAAAAAGTAATCGCCGCTAACCCACTGATTGTCACTTGACATAAGTTTAGTAACCCTTCTCGGGTTTACCACTAAGCTGTATAAAACACTGCTTTAGCTACCCTGCGGAGCTGAACTGGTGAATCCCACTGCCCGCAAACAATGGCTACTTGTCACTGCTTTAATTTGGTGGAGGAGCAGCACGACACCAAAGGCTGTTTCTTGTAGCTCCAGGATGCTTTTAGCTCACATGAACTAAAGTTGTGGACTGAATCGTACAATGTGATCACACCAGCGTGTGGAATCAAATCTCACGCAGCAAAGTTACATTTGTATTAAATCATTCACTCTTATATTTACCACCACAGACATATATTAGTGTCACAGAAGCTACTATATGGTCTTGTTGAGAATCTTATGTTTCACGTCAATGATATGATTCTGTGGGAATTAGTGAGAAATAGAAATGCCTTACAACAGAAGTTATATTAATCTTTGAGATGAAAGAATGCATGATTGCGAGAAATATACTGAAATGTTGGTCGAGACCAGACCAGTATGAACACACATGAATAATAGGAGACAATTTCAAACGGAGTGTTTGATGTTTCACGTAGCAGGGCAGACCTTGAACCTTGTAGTGACCGTTGGTGTGAGTCGTGTGGTGGATGGGCAATACGTGGTACATCAGTGTATCTGACCATCTTCTTGTGATTCGTGCCACTGGATATTAGAAGTATGTAAAACAGTAACCTAGACTAGAAAATTAAGGTACACGTCGTGGCAGGTCGATAGTGGGAGACGAGAACATCGATTATCATGCACAGAGACGCACTCAACTTGCCAGCACCAGACCCATTCAAGCAGACGGAGGAGGCATCTCGTGAAGGGTATATTTACATTGGGTGTAATATAGTGGCTAGTATGTCAAACACGACCACATTACCAGTGAATAAAAAAAGTCACGTATTGTCCGATCATGTACATTCGCTTACAGCATACACTTCACGATCTGTAACTCCAGCAAGACAATGCATCATTGCAACGTTACAGAACTGCGTCCAAAAGGTGTGCGGTCACTGCACGATGATGAAACCTTATCACAGACCTGACGAGCACATGTGGGTCGCCTCTGGGTGAGATTTATCAACTGCAGACACGTGCTGTCTCCAGTAACTGTGAGCGATGGGCGAGCTGTCAGACAAGGTTGGTTCGCCGTGTCTTTTAGGGACTGCAGCCTTTGCACTCTGGCTTTATGTAGTATACTTCACATAGATGGTATGTTGTACCAAATGGCAGGCGTTAAGAGAAATCGATTTCTTTCCTTCCTGCACTTCATCAATATACTGACTGATTCAATCATAAATTAAAAGGCAATTCTCACATTGTTCTGTAAAAAAGAAAATGAAGCCCGCAAGTATTTTTCCATTAAACAAGGCTAGTAAAAGTTACATCAGTAAATATTTTTTGGAATTATAATAGACAGAACTGGACATCGATACTTTTACACACAGCTTCACCTGCTTACATACAGGGTGTTTCAAAAATGACCGGTATATTTGAAACGGCAATAAAAACTAAACGAGCAGCGATAGAAATACACTGTTTGTTGCAATATGCTAGGGACAACAGTACATTTTCAGGCGGACAAACTTTCGAAATTACAGTAGTTACAATTGTCAACAACAGATGGCGCTGCGGTCTGGGAAACTCTATAGTACGATATTTTCTACATATCCACCATGCGTAGCAATAATATGGCGTAGTCTCTGAATGAAATTACCCGAAACCTTTGACAACGTGTCTGGCGGAATGGTTTCACATGCAGATGAGATGTACTGCTTCAGCTGTTCAATTGTTTCTGGATTCTGGCGGTACACCTGGTCTTTCAAATGACCCCACAGAAAGAGGTCACAGGGGTTCATACCTGGCGAATAGGGAGGCCAATCCACGCCGCCTCCTGTATGTTTCGGAAAGCCTAAAGCAATCACACGATCATCGAAATATTCATTCAGGAAATTAAAGACGTCGGCCGTGCGATGTGGCCGGGCACCATCTTGCATAAACCACGAGGTGTTCGCAGTGTCGTCTAAGGCAGTTTGTACCGCCACAAATTCACGAAAAATGTCCAGATAGCGTGATGCAGTAATCGTTTCGGATCTGAAAAATGGGCCAATGATCCCTTTGGAAGAATTGGCGGCCCAGACCACTACCTTTTGAGGATGCAGGGACGATGGGACTGCAACATGGGGCTTTTCGGTTCCCCATATGAGCCAGTTCTGTTTATTGACGAAGCCGTCCAGGTAAAAATAAGCTTCGTCAGTAAACCAAATGGCGCCCACATGCATATCGCCGTCATCAATCCTGTGCACTATATCGTTAGCGAATGTCTCTCGTGCAGCAATGGTAGCGGCGCTGAGGGGTTGCCGCGTTTGAATTTTGTATGGATAGAGGTGTAAACTCTGGCGCATGAGACGATACGTGGACGTTGGCGTCATTTGGACCGCAGCTGCAACACGGCGAACGGAAACCCGAGGCCGCTGTTGGATCACCTGCTACACTAGCTGTGCATTGCCCTCTGTGGTTGCCGTACGCAGTCACCCTACCTTTCCAGCACATTCATCCCTCACGTTCCCAGTCTGTTGAAATTTTTCAAACAGATCCTCTATTGTATCGCTTTTCGGTCCTTTGGTTACATTAAACCTCCGTTGAAAACTTCGTCTTGTTGCAACAACACTGTGTTCTAGGCAGTGGAATTCCAACACCAGAAAAATCCTCTGTTCTAAGGAATAAATCATGTTGTCCACAGCACACTTGCACGTTGTGAACAGCACACGCTTACAGCAGAAAGACGACGTACAGAATAGGGCACCCACAGACTGCGTTGTCTTCTACATCTTTCACATCACTTGCAGCGCCATCTGTAGTTGAAAATTGTAACTACTGTAATTTCGAAAGTTTGTCCGCCTGAAAATGTACTGTTGTCCCTAGCATATTGCAACAAACAGTGTATTTCTATCGCTGCTCGTTTAGTTTTTATTGCCGTTTCAAATATACCGGTCATTTTTGAAACACCCTGTAAATGTTACATGTATTGTACGCATCTCCTGCTCCCCCTTGTCTCTATCTCCTGTTCCCACCTGTTTCTATCTACCTCCTCCTCCAGCCCTCTTCCCATCTCCTCCTCCCTCCACTCTCTCTAGCCATCACCACCTCCTCTTTTCTCTTTTCCTATCCTCCTCCACCCTCTGTCTATCCACCTTTTTCACCCCCACTTCTCTCTGTTCATCTCCACCTTCCTCAACTCTCTCCACCTCCTACTCCACCTCTTTTCCCATCTACTCTCTGTTGCATCGGTGCCACTTGTTATCTCATATATAAAAAATTATATATATATATATATATATATATATATATATATATATATATATATATATTTAATTTATCATTATGAATTTTTCTTTTGTTAGAGCATGAGTCTTTCTCTTAGGGATATTATCTTTTCTTATCACGTTTACTTACGTGCATAAGTAAATATGAAACGGGTTCTTGAAGGGCCCGTTGCCATTCATGTACCAACTTTAGCTTTTGAACGTGATGACTAAAATATAATTGACGTTAACTAAATTGAATGTAATTTTGTTAACTTCTATTTATTAATTGCAAAGCAAGGCTCGAGAGAATTTCGATTGTTGTCGTGGAGCGACCAAGATAAAACTTACTGAGCTCATGGAATCTGTATACTTTAAAAATTTACTTTAACGTAAATTAATTATCTGTCTCAATTTAAAAAGGTTCTTACAACGAAATCTCTCGTATTTACAGTTACTATTAACGCTTTGAAAAATCAATTAATACATCTGCGCGTAATGGCCGACCAGAGGCTGCATCGGAAGATGAGCTTCTCGCAGCACAAATTACTGTGAAAATGAAACTTCCTGGCAGATTAAAACTGCGTGCCCGACCGAGACTCGAACCCGGGACCTTTGCCTTTCGCGGGCAAGTGCTCTACCATCTGAGCTACCGAAGCACGACTCACGCCCAGTACTCACAGCTTTACTTGTGCCAGTATCCGTCTCCTACCTTCCAAACTTTACAGAAGCGCTCCTCACTCACAAGTGAGTACTGGGCGTGAGTCGTGCTTCGGTAGCTCAGATGGTAGAGCACTTGCCCGCCAAAGGCAAAGGTCCCGGGTTCGAGTCTCGGTCGGGCACACAGTTTTAATCTGCCAGGAAGTTTCATATCAGCGCACACTGCGCTGCAGAGTGTTAATCTCATTCTACTGTAAAAATGCTTATAAAAAATAATTAGCCTCTGCGAGCATTTGAGGTGACAACTATTACAAAGAAATTCATTTTGTGATAACAATAATTACTCTATTTTAGCACAATGCCGAATAACTTACATAAAATATGTGTAGCCGCTGAATTGCTGCCTTCCGTATCGTGAAACAAAACAGTGTGTGTACCATAAAATACGTCTTTCCTCCTCGGCCGTACAATCGCGTCTCTATCGATCCTTTTTTATTTTCATAGACCTTAAATAAAGATGCCACTCTTAAATTATCGCTGCATATCAGTTGGTTCAAGAACATTAACTGTATATTTTATGCTATTTATATTCATAAAATACGTTAGCTACGGTATACAACCGATAAAAATGTCAATATTTGTGTGACGTACCGTCACATCCCCCTGTCTCTATCCACCACCTCCACCCCCTACTTCTCTCTTTGTGCATCTCCTCCACTCTCAATATCCCTCTACCTACTCCTTCTCCTCTTCTCCCTGTCCTCTTTCTCCCCCTCTGTCTATCTCCTCCTCCCCCATCTCTCCGTCCATCTCCTCCTCCTGCTCTCCCCTCCTGCCCTCTGTCTGGTCATCTCCACCCAATGAGAGCTATGTGTTTCTTACTACACAGTGCTTCTTTCCACTCTACGTTTTGTATATAAAGTTTCGTTGACATCGCACCAGTGGTTTAGGAGGAGATGTTGAACACACACACACACACACACACACACACACACACACACACACACACACACACACACACACACACACCTTTATGTATATAAGCTCCAATGGAGACAAAATAAAGAGAACGTTTGCTGTAAATTAGGCACTGTGCTATTTATTATGAAACAGCTTATAATTACACCCATAATTACAAAATTTAGAAATATGGACGTTTGCACCTACATATGCAGACCAACAGATTGATTAATAGTACTGTACTATGAAAAATGAAGATGATCATTCGCATGACACAGGAGGTAAAGATCAGCTGTGAATTACACTCTACACTAAAATGTAAACTTTCTGCCAAAGAATATGTGGAACAGTATGAGTGAGAGGACACTCCAAAAATAATACCTTAAGCAAAACGGTCATGGTCACACATTTGTGTCATAATATAATAACGATAATAACAAACATGTCAGAAATTTCGTAAGTGTTATTTAGTGCAAAAATAATTTTACAATGTAGAAAAGTGTGTAAATAACGTAACTTTTTTTATTACCTATTTGCAAGTCACCTCTGTGGATGAGTGTCTGAAAATAATGTTAACATCTATATATGCACTGGTTCACTCAGATGACAACAATAGCTATTACTTGCGTATGAGCTCTACTGGATCACACAGACTCGTTTTCCTCATAATCCATATGTCTCTCATTCTCTCTTCATGAGCTGTTTCTCTTTCTTCAGTCCACTTGGTTCCTCGTTTATTTGGAAGCTCATTGTGGGCTGCACTACAAAACAGTTTACCTTTTTACTGACCGTTTTCGTGTCTACTAATTCCACTGCATTACTAGTATTCCTATCATATATGTGAGAATGTACACCTAAAGCCCAGAATTGTATTGTAGTGAAACATGGATTTTGGGAAACCGGATCAGATGAGAATCGAAGTATTTAAGATGTGGAGCTACAGAAGAATGCTGGAAATTAGGTGGCCTGATAATGTAAGGAATGAGGACGTTCTCTGAAAAATCGGCAAGGAAAGGACTATATGGAACACACTGAAAATGAGAAGGGAGATGATGGTAGGGCATCTGTTAAGACATCAGGGAATAAATTCCATGGTACTAGATGGAGATGTAGAGAAAACAGAGATTGCAATACATTCAGAAAATTATTAATGACTTAGGTTGCAAGTGCTTCTCTGAGGTGAAGAAGTTGGCACAGAAGGGGAATTAGCGATGGTTCACGTCAAACCAGTCTGAAGACTGATGACAAAAACAGCCAATTCCTTGTTTTAAGTTGTGATAAAAAATGGTTCAAATGGCTCTGAGCACTATGCGACTTAACTTCTGAGGACATCAGTCGCCTAGAGCTTAGAACTAATTAAACCTAACTAATCTAAGGACATCACACACATCCATGTCCGAGGCAAGTTTCGAACCTGCGACCATAGTGGTCGCTCGGCTCCAGACTGTAGCGCCCAGAACCGCACGGCCACTCCGGCCGGCTAAGTTATAATACGAACGCTCAATATCTACATATTAGATTAGGCCTACTTTCCTTTATTACAGCTATATATACAGAGTGCATTATTTAGTCAAATGGGAGTAACTGCAGCTCATAATGAAGGGCTACAATGGTGATGATTGGCATGATTAGATCAGTGAGTGAACTGATGTATGTCTGTCTTCTCACACGAACAAGCCCTCGCAATCTACAGTGTGATTCAAGTTATCAAGTAATCGAATAATGATGTTTATACTTTGATGTTTCCGCATTCTGAAAGTAAAGCATTATTTGAGTTGAAGTTTGGCCGGCCGCCATGGCCGAATGGATCTAGGCGCTTCAGTCTGGAACCGGGCGACCGCTACGGTCGCAGGTTCGAATCCTGTGTCGAGCATGGATGTGTGTGGTGTCCTTAGGTTAGTTAGGTTTAAGTAGTTCTAAGTTCTAGGGGACTGATGACCTCAGATTTTAAGTCCCATAGTGCTCAAAGCCACTTGAACCATGTTTTAGTTGAAGTTTCCTATCTTTTCAGTCATAACTGGAAACAGCAGTGTTCACATGAAGCACCCACATTTTAATTCTGTAAGAAATTCAAACCTGATACGAAACTGAGAAAACGAATATTTGTTCTCTGTCATGGACTATCTAAAAATGGAATAAATTGGAAACACAAACTATTTTACAGGTCCTCAAGTAATGTTGGAGCGACATTGCAGACCATTTCCCATTTGCATCTTAACATGTGAAAGAGACTGTAATCAAATGGGGGTACCTAACAATTTCATGGTGTTCACTATACGTGTTTGTAATAATGTGGATTTCTTTCATTTTCAGGTAGCTGAGCTAGTGAGCTCCTATATGGTTGTACTGATACAGGAGCAGTATGAACCGACTGAGAGTCCAACACAACAGACAGTTACGAAAGAAAAACAACATTCTGTCGATTAGCGCCACACGCCATTGGGAGAAATAGTTACTGCCACTTTTCTGTTCTTTAGTCATCGACGATTACAGAATTTTGTGAGATTGCCTAGTTCATTGTTCCCACTAAGTATGAATATATTAAAGAGTGCGATTCATATTTGACTCTTATTGTGTGATTTTCTCAGATACACTGTGGTGCCTTGGCATTGCATTATATGCGAAGAATTCTTGGAGACATTCCACAGAAGAGGATATGACAGAAGGTAAAATGATGTGGGCGAGTGGAGGTAGAATGTGACAATACATAGATATCAGAAAATTTATCAAAAAAGTATGCCTTTGAAAAAGCAGTTCAACATTTTTTAGCTCATTTATTTATTTCCTCAGTTCTTAATCCATTCCAGCTTGTTAATTTTTTTGTACTCTGTGTCAAAATTGTCTTGCAGTATTTATAGTCACATGAACATAAGTAATGGAAATGAAAAGTGTTGTGGAATGGAAAACAGTCCAATATTTATCATTGAGATTGTGTTCATCACATAAAGGATATTTAACTACTAAACTTCCTATAAAATTGGAACTGATGTCAATTACTCACATAACTATCAAGTGTAACGCCCACAGAGACACAAGCACATTCTCGTAAGCGTTATGCCACTGAGTCAAATAACCTCAAAATGTGATATTGAGAGATTTATTGCCATCTTAGTCAGTTCATGAATAATGCTGCCTGTATGCTTCAAAGAAACATGTCTTCACACTAAAGGTGTGTATGTGTGTGTGTGTGTAGTCCCATGAGCAGTGAAAGTAAAGCCCTGTATTATTATGCAATGGGAGTGAATCTTCAGCCCCACAAAACCACTGGAAACGCAATCTGACCACTAATATTTAACTTTATGTTCAGAGACACACACATTTATTTAATCTAAGAGCAATGAAAAATGAATTAGGCATACCTACTGTTAAATATGGGTTCACTAAGAAACTGATCAAAAATTAGATAATCTGTTTCCTTTTGCAGCTCCAAGTAATGCAGATGAGGATGTCCTTTAGATATGTAGCTAATCATTGACTTGTCAATTTGAAGAATAATTAAAATAACATTTTTGGAACATCAAAATCAGAACTGAAGTTCACAATACAATTTGCATCAAAAGTGAGGATTCGTTAGTTGATTAGTTTCATGTTCAAAGGATCATTTGTATGATGGATTGCAGTGATATCAAATGAGTCGTTTTACATTCACATAACACATTTGTATGAATATAAGACCACAAACTGACTGTTTACAATGGCTTTATTTTTTAAAAAAATACGTTTGTTAGTAATTCGTAACCACCACCGTTTAAAAATGAAAAAGATAAAAATTCTTAAACGAGGAACTTTTTCAGTTTGTTTTCCAATTTAACCTTGTTGTTTGTCACTGATTCTGCATCACTGGACAAATTTCAGAGCTCTACAACATGATCATTGGTAGTACCACATGTTATTCTTACAGCAAGTTTCTGAGCAATGACTACTTTCTTTTCTGAATATGAGTTACCCCAGAACCCAGTTAACAACCCCTTCGCTTTCATTTATTATACAATATATCTCACTAATAAGCCAGATGACTCCACAGTACATTTAACAAATAGAGCTCATCCTCATCAAAAGTGGACAGCCTACGTTTCAGAATCTGCAACCTATTTTCATACAAATAAATCGAACTTATTGTTAGTAGCTCATAAACCACAGTCTGAACACAGTTAATTGTTACTGACATGTCTGAGTAGTTACATGGTACAGTTGGAATTAATAAGTGGCAGAAATATAGCGGTGTGGATGCATGTCACTGAACAAAAATAATTTAGAGCAAAATGGTGTTAATGCAAATATATTGCTAGCAAAATAATGCAGTTGAATTAGAAGCCCACATGGATTCTCACAGTGGCAAACAGAAAGATAAATCTCACAAAGTGAATCAGAGTAATATGTCCCCAATATCCAACTTTAAACAAAGCAATGAATATTTCCTAATTCAGGGTGGGATGATAAGTTCAGGTTTACAGCATTACTAATTGGAAAGATAATGTTCACTCCTCTCATCATTTTCCATGTAACAAAGGAAAGCAACATATGAAGTCCCATTTAACCACATAGAATTATATTGCTTACATGTCTGAACATGGAATAATCACAAGTTAACTATGCCAAATTATACAACGCAGTCACAACCTATCTATTTGCCTAATCTTCTCCATGGCAAGTAACTGAAAAGACTCATCTATTTTTTTCATCCTTGTAGATACTTTGAAGAAACTTGCAGCAATAGTAACATGAGGACCTTCTCATGCTTTCAAATCTGACAAATGACATAACTGATCTCTCAAAGAAGCATAATGCCTCAATGATCATGTAAAAAGATTGCTCAATCAGCTTATTTAAATCAGTTGTAGTTGATTATAGTAGCAACATGAAAAATATTAGAAAAATACATGTCACAGTTTACAAAAAGCAAAATAAAGTGAGCAGGAAATATAACAGAAAACATAAAATAACTCTCAACACAGTCTTATTCTTAAATGGAAGAGATTGTCAATGTGCTCTGGTGGAGATCACCAGAGAACATTGTAAACTGGTCCATGATATCCTGACACACTTCAAAATATAAATGTTATTTAATAACGGAAACTTAATTAAAATGACTTTGAAGTGCAGTAAGTGCGGATAACACTATCACCTAGCCTGCAGGCTTGATACTATACGATTCTAAGTCTCCAATTTTGAATTTTCATGGATTTAGTACACTATTGACTAATACCATTACAAAATTTTCAACTCCGTTGTTGCAAAAGTTAGGCTATGTGTGTCTTATATCTGTGGAGTCAATGGATTTAATAGTGACTTACATGATAATGAAAAATTATAAGAATGCATGAATTAAATCTGACTATTTAGAAGAGGAAATACTCCAGATGAGTACCTATCATTAAAAGAAAATAGTTATTTTATTTATTAGATAGATATGCTGAACAACGTTTTACTTTATGACATAAAAATAGCTGTAGAAATCATTCACATTTATGAGTCAGTTTAATTGTAAATGAAATACATTCAACATCCTACACACATACACTATGTAAAATTTAAAGATTAAACCAGCCTTTGAGAATATCACATAGATTATCTTGTGCAAATGTGATCTACACGCATTGTGTACATTATGGTTTTTAGAAACAAGATTTCCATATATAGATGTAAGATTTCATTGTGCTAAATGAGTTAATGAGGACAAATACCAAAGGTCAGTGGTTTAAAAGAATATTTTAAACTCATAGTAAAATCGATTCAACGATAACACAACATTCGTGAACTTGGAAAATTTATGTTAAGAGCCATAACACAAAAATGCTGTGAATTTTCTAGATGAAGGATGAAACACTATTTTCCAGAAGCAGGAATAAAGATAGTCAGTGAGAGGCAGGACTCTAAAATCATGAAGTTATTGCAAAGGGTTATTTAATGTCAATGGTCTATCAGTTTCTGTTACAAAAATTCTACTTGTTTGCCAAGATTCAAATGCCAACCAGATATTCCATTTTTAAAAACCACTAATAAAAAATTATTATCTGTTATTGTTTCACTCACAACAGGCATCGAGTCAAAAGTGAACTCAGAGCTGATGACAAATTTAAGACAATGGTTTCAATTCTCCTTCCTAACTACTCATTCATTAAAGCTAAACTTCAACATAGCATCTGTATAATTCAGAGTCACTTCACCAAAATCCAAGTCCATCACTGTTTGATGTCTCAACCAAAGATCAGCCTCTAAACTTGCTTCAATAGTCAAACTCAGCACAAAGCAAAACTCGCAGAAAATCTATTACCTTGACAAAAAATTCAATATCTACTTATCTCTTCACCTCTACACTCTTTCCAGTAGTAGTAGTAGTAGCAGCAGTAGTAGCTTTATTCATCCATAGATCTCTTTTTACAAGGATATAGGACATGTCGAAGTATTTACAAATTTAGATCAATTTAAAATAAGCTAATTCCTATACACATATATTTACAGACTTCTAGTGAGGGACAATCATTAAATTGCTACTGGTATAGAATACTTTTCTTACAAATAACTTATTAAATAATGTAACGCCACATTGTTCACTCATATCTCACTATCAGTCACTGCATACACTATACACACCCTTTCATATCACTTCACTCATTACATGCACACACACGCACATGCACACTCACATGCACACGCACACGCACACACACACATGCATATGCACATACACACTGGTGATCTCTGGTCCATTTTCTATACCTCAACTTCCCATCTACTATCCTGAAAAACTGAGTCAGCATCCCTCCATAATGAGTGAGATGTTGAGCTCAGAAAGAAGAAGAGGTGTTAGTGTTGTGTTAT
The DNA here is from genome assembly GCF_023897955.1 of Schistocerca gregaria. Taxonomy (NCBI): domain Eukaryota; kingdom Metazoa; phylum Arthropoda; class Insecta; order Orthoptera; family Acrididae; genus Schistocerca; species Schistocerca gregaria. Next base: position 598,638,370 of record NC_064924.1, on the reverse strand, counting down.
GCATAGCTTGGGGGAAGGTCTTCTAGAAAGCAAAAAAGAAGGAAAAAAAACATAAAGTGAAAATATTATGTGGAATGTTGGATATTTTATAATCATTATCATTATTATTTATTTGTATAACATTTTCTTATCAAACCTCTACTCTGGTTTAGCTAAGTAATCCTTCAAGATATAAAATGTATTGCATAACAGGTACTTTTTATCTACCTTTTTAAATAAGTGTATTTTGGCAATTTCTTTACCCTGTTTTGGTAATTTATTGTACAGTTTTATTCCTTGGTAGAAAATGCTGTTTTGAGTTTTATGTTTATTTTTTCTTGGTAAATGTATGTTCAGTGTATTCCTTGTTGCATGATCATGGACAGAGTTGTTTGTTCTGTAGTTACCAATGTTATTTTTGATGTGTACAACTGACCTGTAAATGTATTCACATGGAGCAGTTAAAATCCCCAGTTTTCTGAACAGATCTTCACAATGAGCTCGACTAGTATTTTTGGTTACTATTCTTTCTTGGAGTTTGAATGTTGTGTTCATATTTTGTGCATTTGTTCCCCAAAAAAGGATTCCATAGCTAATAATTGAGTGTACATATGAATAATATGTAACTAAAAGACACTGCATGTTACACACTGATGATAGGTTCAAATGGTTCAAATGGCTCTGAGCACTATGGGACTTAACATCTCAGGTCAGGTCATCAGCCCCCTAGAACTTAGAACTGCTTAAACCTAACTAACCTAAGGACATCACACACATCTATGCCCAAGGCAAGATTCGAACCTGTGACCGTAGCAGTCACACGGTTCCAGACTGAAGTGCCTAGAACCACTCGGCCACTTTGGCTGGCACTGATGATAGGATTCTAAGGGAAAACATGTTGATGACATTCTATTTCTAAGTACCTTTGTGTGGTCACACCACTTCAACTGAGAATCAATATTCATTCCAAGGAATTTTGCATTTGATAGACAGTCTATAGAGGTGCCATCTACATTTAATTTAACATTGTAATTTGTCCTCTTCAAATTGAAAATGGCATTAGTTTTCTTTATGTTCAATGTCACTGCATTACGTATTGATCAATCATAAACTTCCTTGAGAGTTTCATTTGCTTTCTCGGCAAGGAGTTCTCCTGTTTTCTCAGTGACCATAATATTGCTGTCATCAGTGAAGAGGATTTTTTAACCATGAGTAACACTACTGGGAAAGTCATTGGTCCTAATATGCTACCTTGCAGAACACCTACATTAATGTCTTTTGGTTCTGATAAGTGTTTTACTAAATGTTTAAATTTATTTGAAGTATGTTTTATCTCTACTCTTTGCAACCTGACTGTTAGGTATGATGGAAACCAGTCGTTAGATACCCCTCTTATTCCCAATACTTCTAATTGAGTTAATAGAATCGTGTGGTCGACTCTATCCGACGCCTTCGAAAGATCCAAAAATATGCCTGTGACACACTCATCTTTATCAAGAGCATCAAGTACTACTTTTGTGAATTCTACTATGGCTGACTCCATATTTTTGCCACTTTGCAAACCAAACTGTGTTTGCTTAAAAGATTGTATTAATTCAGGTAATTCATTAACCTGTCTTTCATAATTACTTCTATTATTTTGAAGAATGTTGACAGTAGGGAAATGGGCTGGTAATTTTCTATGTCTTCTGCATTACTGCTCACGTATTCCGTAACGGCTGAAAGCTTTAATTGTGTGAATCTTTTTATTGTGTGTATCGTGACTTAGCATGTCCACTATATTGTTACCTTTCTTAAGAAAAGGTAGAACTCTTGCCTGTTTTAACTGCTCTGGAAATGTCCCTGATATGAAGGATTAATTTATTTTGTTTAGCGGCCTTGTATAATCTCTATGCATTGTTTCTGTACACACATTAGTACTTCATCTAAGCCTCCTGACTTTTTATTTTTTAGGTTTTGAATTGTTGTACTAACGTCATTCTCTGTGGATGGAACTGACATTGTATTTAGTACAACATTATTTAAGGTGTTATATTTGTTTTGGGGAATTTTTGCTGCAACTTTTCTGCAATACTTGAAAATGCTCTTTTACATAGTTTGCCAAGTGCTGTGGATCATTTATTACTTTATCCCCCTCCCTTAGCAGTATTCTAGCTTTGTTTTTCTAGTTCTTTTGAAAAATCTTTTATTTTGATTTCTGATGGATGTCATTTGTATGCTCATAGTTTAGGGAATTATTCGATGCCTGACTTTACTGTTGTTACTTGATAGAGATGGTCTGATAGTCCGAGATATTTTACGGCTACATCACAAATTTCCCCATCCATATTTGTGGTCACATGGTCAATTACTGATAAAGTCATGGTAACCCTTGTTGTAACTTACCCTTTCACCTTACGCCTTGAACCTACACCTTCACTCTTATGAAGTGCTAATCATTTAAAAGGAAAATCTATACCTATTATGACACAAATTAAAGTTTTCTTGATAAAAAATTCGACTCCTTTGCTGACTCAGATCAGGATATGAGAACTGATTATCTTTCCTACCTCAACAGTGGTCCTAACTGCTATCTTATTCCAATTTTGAAATCATCATTACACCTACCAGTAAGAAGATACAACTGTAAAGAGAATTTCTCAGGACAAATGTTAACTGACTCAGCAGGACTATAAGGATGGTAGAGAAATCGATTTTTTAATACTCATAACATACAATCAAAGAATCATGTAGCATTGCTACGACATAGTGACTGAAATTTTGCATCATCAAGATACCATGCTTGACTTTGCCCTGTACTGCTTCAGACCAAAATTCAGACAAAGAAAGTGTCAAAACTCTTACGTTCTTCAACCTCTAGCTTATGTTTGCGTGTGCAGGTTCATTTTCCAAATAACCACATACAATTTAAGTCTTATGACCAGCAGGCAAAGCTGGGGGAAGGGAAAAATCAGATTGCTTAACCAACTATGAGGATAATTCTATCTGATTTATTTCTCAACACTCAAAAATTTCAAATAATAAGAAGTGATTGTATTGAAAATTAGACATGCCTTCATGATTTACATTCTCACAATTGAAATGACCATGGCTGTGAAAAATAACCCTTTTGTTGCTCTGAGGCATAGATTCTGACTCATCATTATGGCCAGAATGTACAGCATCAGCAGGTACATTACCCCTACTACAAAAATGACCTTCAGTGAAATGCTCACCAGACTTATCCACAATCTTAGAAACCCTCTGGTTTAACCCTGTCCTAAATTCTTTTCTTCTCCTATTAATCTCAATCTGTCAGTACCTAAATCTCAGCAATGATCTCACCTCGTTGATTTCAGTAACAGCTACAGATACAGTACAAGTGGATCTCTGTTCAACATTAACAACTATATGTGCAGCAGAAGTTGCAAGTCATCACACATTCTAAAATGTTTCTTCAATCTTTTCCTCATTTTCCGACCTTTCCTACTTTACATGAATCTTCAACTTCTCAAAAATCTTTTTTAAACTTTGTAATAATGTATATGGGACGTTCAAAAAGAAACGAGCAGGAGTATGGAACGTGCAAATCGGTGACGGGGTAATATCGTGGCGTGTGTAACGTGGTGTGGTTCCGACCAGAGCGTGGAAGTTCACAGCCCGTCGCTAGAGGGCATGCATGCACGTCATGTGACTTTACAGAGGTAGCAGCACATGCATCAATCATCCAACGTTGCCAGTCGGATTGCAAGCAGCAGCATGGAGGCGTCAACAGAAGGACAAAGAGGTGTTGTTCGTTTTCTGACAGCGGAAGGAGTAGGAGGAACGGACATTCATCGACAAATGCGTGTCACTTGCTAGGGTCTAGGCGTGGAACAAGCGCTTCAGGGAAGGACGGGTGTTGTTAGCCACAGTCTGTAGCACCATAGTGCACTACTGATGATATCATCCAATTGGTGGATGCACTCATTAGCCAGGACCGCCGAGTGACAGAGAAACCCATAGCCATTGTGGTCGGATTGAGCATCGGAAGTGTTCACTCTATCATGAAGGAACGACTGCCAATGAGCAAAGTGTGTGCGAAGTGGGTGCCCTGCAGTCTTCGACCACGCCAGGAAGCGTCTTGAATGGTCCAGTGTCTTGGTAATCTGCAGCGATATGCTTAGGTAGGGAATGCGTTCCTGGCATGAGTGGTGGCTGGATATGAGTCATGGTGTCATCACTTCGAACTAGAAGTAAAACGACAAGGTGTTCAATGGAAGCATCCAGGGTCACCACCACCAAAAGAAGCTAAGACGCCAGCCGCTGTGGCCGAGAGGTTACAGGCGCTTCAGTATGGAACCTCGCTATGGTCGCAGGTTCGAATCCTGCCTCAGGGATGGATGTGTGTGATGTCCTTAGGTTGGTTAGGTTTAAGTAGTTCTAAGTCTAGGGGACTGATGACCTCAGATGTTAGGTCCCATAGTGCTTAGAGCCATTTGAACCATTTTGAAGCCAAGGCCATACACACGAGTGCAGGGAAGGTTATGCTGACGTTGTTATTTGACCAAGATGGCCCTCTTCTGAACACTTTCTGCAGCATGGGACAACAGTGAATGCTCAACGCCACTCTCAAACCTTGACCACCCTTCCTCAAGCGATCAAATCAAAACGACAAGGCAATAACACATGTGGAATCATTCTGCTCCTTGACAAAGCAAAGCCTCATACGGCCAACACAGTCGCAGCACTCACGCAGAAATTCAAATGGGAGGTTCTCGGCTACCGTACATACAGTCTGGACCTCTCTCCCTGTAATTACGCGATTTTTGGTCCTCTTAAAAAGTGTCTGAGCGGCAAGCGAATCGCCTCGGACGACGACGTCCAGCTGTATGTGGGGAACTGGTTAACATCTAAGCCCCGGGAATTTTATGACAGCCATTCACTGTCTTGTGGCACAGTGGGAAAAGTGTGTCAACAGCCAAGGCCAGTATTTCTAACATATAGGTACTGGTTTGTGTAATTATGCCTCTGGATCATTTATTTTTGAATTACCCTCGTAGTATGATTTTGAATGTGGTGTGGAACCTGAGTAATAACTATACACTATTCCTCCCTTAAGGCCTGAAAATCAATTTGCAACTACTTATTCTAGCCACTTACAACATTTAGAACTTTAATCTGACCTTTCTCAACAGTGGGAGTTTTATTTTAACATTGAAAATACTCTCCTCAAATTTGGATGGAAACTTTTCTCGTAACTGTGTATTAAGAACATCACATTTCTCTGCAACTTCTTCCTCTATGGAGTCAAACTTCCATGCTACATTTTGTGTTTGTGTGTTAACACACCAACACTCGCCTGTCCTTCTCTCGAAATAATTTTAACCTGAGCCCTCAGTTTTTCTGTGCCCTCCTTCTGCTCCCTTGCACTAGCCTTTATTATTATTTCTGATATCTTACCCAATTCTGTATTAATCAATTTCCATCCTTTACACTTGCTTCTATCTTCTCATAAAGTCCTTTTGTGTTTGTCTCTATCCTTCCTAAATGTTCCAAAAATCTACTGAAGTAGTCTTAATCAATAGCAAATACTGGAAGTAAATTAACACCATGTTGAAACTTCCTGGCAGGTTAAAACTGTGTGCCAGACCGAGACCCGAACTCGGGACCTTTGCGTGGTAACACCATGTTGCTGAACTTGAGTTGGATAAGCAGCAGAAGAACGACTTGCCATAAGATCACAACTACAAGTGGACTCAGATGGCTGAACCACATCAGGCTGATTTGGTCCATTGTTTGCTGAGTTTTTGAGCCAAAACACTAACATCACATACTGTTGTGCTAATTAAATTGCTATGAGAGTCCCCTTCATCTACTTGAGTAGCAACAATATACAGGTCGCCAGAATCAAACTGTTCCATCATTCTAAACTTCTCACCTCTGTCTTGACTTTCCCAAAATAACCACTTCTTGCCTTCTTTCATTAACTATAAGCTTATCCAGCATACAGTGAATAATAAAATAACCAAAGACTAAACAGAAACATAGAGGGACACCTCACTTTACGAATCCAACAAAAACTTTTCCAAATTCAACTTGTATCCAAAGATAAAACATCTTCCACCAGAACTCAAACAACTCTCTACAATGCACTGATTAGAGAGACAAAGAATATTACTATCCAAACTCTCTGATCATTAACATCTAACAGGTACAAAATTAGAAATTCAATGAAAGTAAATATGACATGAAAAATAACCAGAATTTAATAAAACATCTTCTCAGAAATAAAATAATTAATAAAAAACAGAAAGTATTCACTAGATAGAATATTATGTGAATTATCACTAAAGTCCTAATAGCCTTAACTCTTCCTCAGTATAAGCAACAGTGCGCAAGATTAGTTTTACCACCTTTTATAAGTTGCAGATAAGGATTTTTCATAAATTAATGAATGAGATGAATTGCAGTTTGTTGAATCTATTTAGCACCCTTTTATCATCCAACAATGCCTCCTCACTACACTCTATAATATAACTCACCACTGTATCCATACAAGGGGGGAAGACTAAATTTCTCTTGAAGTGTTCAATCTACTTAATACCGTTTCATCATCTGAAAATACATTCTCACTCAACTCTGTATCACAAATCAACAAAATATCTATGCAGAGGGGTAAATGTTTGTCAGCTCTTCCTTTCAAATTACAAAAAATGAATCATCAAACAAAACTGCACCACTAGCTCTCTCATAGTATAATGAACTTCTGTAAAAAACCACAAGAATTCGACACATATCTAAAGATGTAAATCACCAAGTTCAGCAAACTCAATAACAATTCCACAATTTTATTCAGTTGTCAAGATATAATTACAATAAAAAAATATATTGACTTGACAATATTGATCCCAAATATAAAAATATGTGAATGAAAAATAGAAGTCAACATTGAAAGAAGAAGTAGATCTTAACGGACAAAATTACTACTTCAATACACTTCAAAATAACTATCAACATAATACGAAAAATTCAGTCAAACAGTTTCATTATTTCTCTGTGTAATGACCTGACAGTAATCTGCCACTCATTCAGCACTCAGCCTCCATGTACTATCAAATAACAGATAAGTTACCACGTTATATTTAAACTTGAATAAAATTTTTTGGTTGCTCCCCAAATACCAAAATTTCACATTAATTCTCTACAGTATGTTACTTGAATTCACAGAACGTTTTCGGAAATTGGTCACTAACATCCTGCACTCCTCATTTAAACCACATATGAAAATCAGTTCTGCCCCACAGTGTTTCATGAGAACTTCACAGTGTAACCATAAAGTTTTCATATTTGACGTACAAATGAAAATATAAGACTGTTATTTTCACCTAGTTTGACTGAATACTCTTCCAAGAGTATCATATTAAATAATAAAAAATTGGTAACACTAAACAACAGGGATAATATCATCCAAAATGTCATTATTGTTAATTACTTTGAAAACATGTCATTCAGTTTCCATTAAGATCCCCAAAGTATACAGTTAATTGATGTCCAATAAGTCCTGCAAAACAAGTGAGTGAATGTAAAGTTATATGCTCTCATCACAAGTCGTAATAACATGAGGGCAAAACTTTTGTAAAAGACTGAACACTGTAATTAAATAAAAATTATAGTTGTAAAACAAAAAGTAAATCACAAGAAGAAAAATTTGGAGAGCATAAACGAAACTTGTAAGGCTTAGACAAATGGGATTGAACATAAAAGGTCAAAGTGTCCTGTCAAGTTGGTTGCTATCAGAGAATTTCAAGAAACACCTTGCAAGATCTTTCTGACAGAAAAAACGAAACATTGCCATCGAATTTGAACGAAATTGATTAATTTTCATGTACATGCTCTCTCAAAACATCCTCAGAGGGTAAGCGTAACAGCTAACTTGTATGTGTGGTAAAAACTGAACTACTTCCGTGAGCACTGACAGTGAAGCCCTGGATTATTGTGCTATTCAGTAAATATGAAGCATTAAAGACTAGACGACAACTGGAAATGCAATCTGACTACTTCAATATTTAACTGAATAGTCATGGAAAAACATGCTTGAATAATATAATCGCAACAAAACATCAATTTTGTCTTCCTGCTGTTCAAAGATTACATAATAAATAAGGATTCACTAAGAAAATGACAAACATTTTAATAATGTGTTTGCTTTTGGCTTATAGTCCAACGCACTAGAGATGATGTTCCCTAAGATAAGTGCACATAGGCTCTAACTTTGGAAGAATAAACACCTTGTTGAAATATTAAGATCAGAAAACAAGTTCCCAATACAATTTCCACCTAACATCACAGTTAACGAACACCTCGCTTTCATGTTCGCAACAATAAATGGGACTAATATGTTAGATGATTCAGCAGTACCTTTAAAAACTGTAGTATGGCCACAACTGCAGCTTACGACCTTCTTTTCACCATCTGAAACATGATTTCAACCAAAGATATGATGCTTATTGTTAGTGGTTTGCAGTTATAGACATGTACAATTAATTCTTTCTGATCCATCGGATTATTTGCATAGCACAGTCGGAGTCAACGAGAGGTAGCAATATGACCGCGTGGCTGTGAGTCGCTGTACAATGTAAAGTAGCAATGAGATGGTAGTTTTTTGGACACATATAATTCAGAGAAGAATGTCATTACAAGCACACGTCAGTAGCTAGCACAATCGAAAATCTCAGAAAATGTAATCAGAGTAATATGTTAACAATACACAAACTAAAACAAGGTAATAACTTTTTATTAATTCAGGTTAAGATGATAATTTTGAACCTACAGCACAACGAACTGTAAAGGCAATGTTTGCTTCTATGATCAAGTTGCATGTAACAAAACGTGAGCAACTTATGGAGTTCCATTGCACCACGCAGAGTACTGCAAGTCTGAATGTGGAATACTCGCCAACAAATTGTACCGAAATTTAGAGTGTACGCCAAAAATAAGCTATACATTCACCTAGTATTCACCATGGTAAGTAACTAAAAAGATCTCGCACACTTTCTTCGTCATTGTAGGAATTGCCAAGCAGCTTGAACCGCCACATAAAAACCCAGACGTCATCTCAAACCAGACAGAACTCCATGCAGAATCGAAGCTGTAAACAAAACAGAACAGAACTGAATGGTGACCGGACACTAGAACCAGGACCATTTCGTGGTTTCAGAACCGCGAATGCTTCCCTTAAGCTCATAGTAAAACCGACCTATCGAAGATGCAAAATCACTTAGTCAACATGCGAAGAGATTGCTTAAAGAACTTATTTTGATCAATCGATGTTCACCATAGCAGAAACACATAAAAATTGCAAAGATAAATGTCGAGATTTAGGATTATCAAAATATGGCCAACAAAAAATGAAACCGCAGTTGAACAGGCAGCTTTCACCACACCATCCAAACACGTTGGATAGGCCAATCCATTTCTAAATACTTTTGTGGAGTGAACTGCAGTATTGTGTCATGCCTTATCCTTTTGCAGCAAGTCTTTCAGTTTCACGATTACGAATGGTAGGACAAAAGGCTTTACCGTTGTTAGCACATAGTGCTGAGCATTCAGTCCTATTAATATATCCAAGGCTCCCCACACCATTATTCCAGGATTCTATTTGATCTAGAATCAAAGTCTCATTAATTTAAAAAAAATGGTTACCATATGTGTGGTGTCTGTTCTTTCAGCGACTGAAATAAATCCAATGGCGATAAGTTATGATTTGTGCCAGTCTGAGACTCGAACCTGGATTTCCCAGTTTACGTGAGTGGTCATTTTCACTGCTTCGGCTGTCAGAGCACACTTCCCATCCAGTCCAAATCCTCTGCTTGCCGCAAACTCCACATGTAGCTTATTACTGCCAATCCTCACTGTAGACAGCTTCACCTGACTTCCGCCAGAGTTTGGAACTACAAGGAATCCCTTGAGTTGCGAGGTCGCAAGTTCAATCTTTAGTAACGCTCTTTTGAAAGCATTGCGTTCACAGTTATGAGAGGGAAAATATTAGCTGCTAATGACTCACCATTCCATCAGGAGGACAACAGAAAATGGCCGCTGAGATCAACTTTGTATGAGATGTACGTTTTATATTTCACAAAATGAGCATCGTTGACTTTCAAGAAATGTTCACAACAAAACAATAGCTTTCACCGTGAACGCCGAATTAAAATGAACTCCTTGAGAATTACAAACCGGGCAGGACGCTCAGCTGGGTATCCACTCTTAAAAAATTCATATAGAACAATATTGGTGTGACGGGGTGATTAGAATGATGGAATGTTATGTCATGCAGCCGAGTGCGAAACAGACTGTTATGGAGTTTATCGTGAAACTGGTTGTCCTATAAAGCATAGCTGCAGATAGTGTGATAAAATATTTTATAGGCACGGGCAGCTGTTGACCATAAACAGTATTTATACCAGTGCTGTAGATCTCTTGTGCCCATTTTCCGTCTCTTGCTTGTTACGACGAAAATATTCGCTAGTTCCGTTCCAAGATAACGCACACGAGACAGAATCGTAGGAGGAGAACAACTCTAACTTCTCATATCGCAATAAACAACTTCCCAGCCAACTGAACAACATGATTAACAGTCGTCATAATTGTATACGAATTCGTTAAGGCAATGATGTCAGTTGATATTGATGCAATTTTTTTGGAACCTGTGATTTCCATTGTTCCTTTCATATGCTTTTCCTCTTCATATCCCGTTTGATAGGAGCTGAAAACAAATTCCGTACTATCTCATCTATAGGTTTTCGAGCCGATTCCGCAGTTTGCTGTGCATCGTCAAGTTGGCACTTCGTTTGAAATTTCGTTATCTTATGTATTCCAGTTACGTAACACTGTTTCAAGCTGTGCAACCATCCACTGCTTCATTCTAAATCCTTTTAATCTACGTTTCGAGCAGTTTGATGTGGATAACATGGTACGTCAATATCATGCACATCCTGTAAATCGTATCCTCGAAACGCACAAACACCAGTCTTTGTAACAAATGCCCCTTGTCCTCCTTTGAATATGTGTAGTTTTCCATATGCACGACACGGTAATATTGCTGCAGACTTATTCTAAATCTGCTCAAAATTGTTTTTTTGCTGTAATGAGGGTGATCTTCCATGTACGTAATTATGTGTAGTACCTGCTCCTTGGTCAATGATTGTCCTGTACAAGTTTCACTGGAGAAGGGATTTGTGGCTCCCTGTCCGATAAGTATGATGAGCTACATGGCTCGGCATCTGTTTCAGAATCACTTACGGCAAGAATGGAAGAATGAATTGATTGTTGGTGTTAATAACGATCATCCTCCTTTACCTCCTCTGCGTTGCTGCAGATGATGTGTCACTGAGCACATTTGTTCTGTGCATGCAGTAGACATGAGGCGCCTAGTTGTTTCCACTGCACTGTGTGGAATACGAAGGCTCTGTTATAGTTCACTAACCTGCTGTCTTCAAGTTGAAGTCCACAGAGCAGAAAACAGCCCGCAGGTCGTAGGTTCTGTATCTTGAGGGTGAAACTGACTTTTAGCGAGTTTCTGTTCTGAAATAATGTATCACTTCTTTGCGATGCCACTCGCGTATTTTAATAAAGCCACACAAGAACACTACATGATCTTAATACAACACCTTCTGATACAGAACACATTGTTTACGAAAACGCATCTTTACACTATTTGTGGCACGTGTCTCTGCCTCATAACTACCGGAGTGAATCTTTCAACACTGAATACTGGCAAACACATCCTGCCACAGACAAGACGACTTACATCTCGACTGCCTAATCCAGAGTGACGACCAGCCCGAAACACTTCGCGCGCCATGCCAGAAAAGGCGTGACCCGAACGCTTCCGAAGTGATTTGTCTGCAATTTCGTCAGTCTTTTGTTTTTGATTTAAATTGTTTTTAGTAATTCTAAAATAACTAACTGGTAGCCAGCTGTTGAGAGATATTTATATTAAAAAGTAAAGTCATTCCAATGAGTAGTTTAACTAATAATAATAACTATACTTTAACGTTTTGCGGCCTTGGCCCGAACACAACAGCCAATCACAGAGCAATAGCATTATGCAGGCGGTCTTTCTTAAAGGAATAGTAGCGAATCTAACATCTGTCAGAGGTACCTCACATCACATTTCGTCATCTATATACTTCTTGCATCTCCACTGCTCTGGAAACAGCTTCTTGGGGCCTAATATGATGACTGACTAAGGCAGAAATATTACATACTTTCACTTGTTGTTTCCATAGTCACCAATGTACTACTCATCTACATTGTCCGCATAGTCCAGCGTATACGACACCACACATTCCACTGGCTCATATTGCAGAAACGCCGATGTTTCGTCTACCACTTCTTTCTCATCCTGCAAAATCCTTATGGTTCCTTTCTGACGAAATGTCTATTTCAGTAACTGTCGCTGTAGAAGTAATGCAATATTTGTTATTTTTGTCGTTGCCATTGCTGTGTTTGTATCAACACCACTGGCAATTGTAGCACGGTTGTGAGTTACTCGTCGACTAAGCAGTTCAACTGCGCTCAGTAGTCTAATGCTGTGCTCACCACTGCATGCCTCCCGTCCCACACCCTGTTGCCATTAACAGCCACTATTATGGTTCTGTGGTAAACAATACGAGGCGCGTCGAACGTCGTAAACATCGTTGGTGTTTTGCGACTGCGCACTCAAGGGCTTCCTTGTTAGTGTGCATCCGCACAACAGATATAGTTTTTCACCGTCAGGTTGTGTGGAAAAAAAAGTGTGTGAAATCTTATGGGACTTAACTGCTAAGATCATCGGTCCCTAAGCTTACACACTACTTAACCTTAATTATTCTAAGGACAAACACACACACACACCCAAAGCCGAGGGAGGACTCGAACCTCCCCCGGACCAGCCGCACAGTCTATGACTGTAGCGCCCTAGACCGCTCGGCTAATCCCACGTGGCCCGTCAGGTTGCATTTATTATTATTATTATTGTTATTATTATTATATATGTGCTGTCTGTTCTTCTGGATTTGTCCGAAAGATCAGACACCATTGTTTGACTCAGTACATATATACACATTCATGAAGTGAGAGACTCTCAGACCTCAGCCACAATCAGATATTGAAATAAATCCAGTGGCGAAAACTGAAAATTTGTGCTGGACTGGTACTCGAACCTGTATTTCCTGCTTTACACGAGTGTTCACCTTAAGCACTCTGGCTATCTGAGCATGTTTCCTTTCAACCCACATATCTTAACATTTCACGCTCACACATTACACATATAGCTTCCATTGTCCCTTATCCTCATTGTTCTCAGCTCCTCTTGATTCCTGCAAGAATGCAGACGTAGTGTGCATTTGCACTGAAGGGCGCCTGAAGGCGCATTTATTATTATTATATATGCAATATGTTCTTTCGGGTGTGTGCAAATGAACAGATACCAAGTACATAATAATGTCCGAAAGAACGGACACCGCGCTTCGAACACAGGGAATTCGGATTCGAGTTCCCCTAAGACCCAAAATTTTACTTGTCACCATTAGATTTATTTGAATGCCCAACTGAGGTTGAGGTCTAATATATTTTACACCATTTTTGAAATACCTTTATGTTCTCCATCGATTTCACTGTTTATTACATTTTCCATAATATGCAACTGCGACCTGAAGTGATGAGGAAAAATGGCAGTTGTCAACATTAAGAATATGACTGAAACTTACGTTGACATGAACCAAAGAGGCTCTCATCCCTTTCACTTATTTGATTAATATTGACAGCAGCTGTTTTTCAGCACTTGATAATAAAGTGATGTGGAAGCTGCAATCATGTAAACTGTAGTAAATAATACAGTCGAAAATGGTTCAAATGGCTCTAAGCACTGTGGGACTTAACATCTGAGGTCATCAGTCCCCTAGAACTTAGAACTACTTAAAACTAACTAACATAAGGACATCACACACGTCCATGACCGAGGCAGGATTCGAACCTGCGACCGTAGTGCCTAGAACCGCTCTGCCATCCCGGCCGGCTAATACAGTCGATGGCAAACATAATCTCATTTAATAACATCGCTTAGGAAAGGGACTTCTCTACTGGCGATGGTGAGGTGAATCCACAGCCTGAACTGATGCCTTTTACGTTGGTGAAGTGTCACCTTCGACTGCCTGACGGCACTGTGCCAGATGTCGAAAAGGTGGCCCTGGTTAACAAAGGCGATTAATGCACGCTGACCGACGTATGTGATACAACAGTTCGTGGAGTATGGAAATGCCCCATAGCGCTACTGGGATGAGATTTGCACTCTACACGATCGCTGATGTGGCGATGTTGCCAACGTGATGACAACTGGCAAAACTGCCGAAGCCTTGGCTGCTCGTGTGAGAGCGAAGGAAATGTGTAATGGCCACCATTTTGTGGGGAGAGAACACCAACTTGCGAGCATCAGTCCGAATTTACTGACTTAGCGCATCTTGTACAAGCGATCCTGTGTAAGAGCGTCAGAAAAATTATTCTGAGCACACAGAATCCAAGCAGGGAAATTGTAAGTGTCGAGCACGCCTCACAGTTCAGTATACGACTGTAAATACGACTGGCCTGGTTATTTGGCTCACTCATAGTAAGGCAGCTGTGAGGACTTCTTGTCCTGGCAGCCATAGTAGTGAGTGAGGGGTTACTGAATTCATGTAGCGTGTACGTGTAGGAATCTTTCTGGTACACTAGGTTCAATAGCTGTTGGAAGACCTTGGAGCAGTATGATACTAAGAAACAGTCATAGTGGTGATCGTTTATCAAGGGCCATTAACACCGGAGCTGAGTTAGAAGCTTTATTAGATCTCTGTGCCAGGTAGTACCTTTTTGTGTTCGATTCGTTGTTCCTTTCTACAAATTAGCCTAATAATTCATTCACTGGTCGCAATGTAGAAACGGGAAACTAATGCTATCTGCATGAATTACAATAAAGTAAACTCGCGGGGCATAATTGAATGAAAGACCACTGGAAAAAGTTTCAGATGGATGTGTTTAATTTCTTCTCGTATCTTGGAACTCGTTTCATTGAAAAGTTAACATGAAACTACCCTGTTTCATTCACAGCGACAAGTATGTTGACACTCTGTTGTCAGTGGTATATTGTCCAGCTTAGTTCTGAGACATGGATCGCGGGAGGCTCTTTGGTGGTTTCAGCTTGGTGATGCGGTCACAGGTTGCTGTGCCATATTGTACTGCTAGAAATCTGTTGGTGAGATCACTGCCTGCTATCGGGAAAAGCACTGGACTGCAAATCAAATGTAATCTGCTGCATTCATGTAGAACGATGTTGTTTTCTGACGTTGCAGTTAGGTACTATGAAACTCTTGCTATTGGTTGACATACTGAATGAAAATAGAACTTAGTTTGTTTATGGGTGGATTTGCGTTACATGTTCGTATGGACCAGAGTACACATACATTCTATGGCCGTCAATGATAGTAATAGATATTAAAAAACCCTCTCATTCAGTAACAATTCCCTTGAATTTTCGGAACCCGTAATTTTACTGTATCTTGTAAAGTGAAGTATTTCTTTTGTGCTCAGTTTGAATAGATGTTGACTTAGCATGTTGCATATACAACTGTATATTTTTTAAAAGGGATATTTGGTTTGACCCAGTTATTAACAAATCTGGCCTCGATGTACTCATTGTGAGAGTTCAGTGCCTCAGTTGGTAAAAACGGAACAGTTATTGGATCATTTTTTTGCCCGTCCGTCTGGCCATTAAGACCTCTTTTTGTTAGGATCGGTTAGAGGTATCGTGTTGAGATTTGTGTCAAATACAAAAATCTACGGTGTCTTAGCGGAGTAAAAGAATTAGGGTTTTATGTCATTGCAATCAAAAGATACTGACATATATATTTTGATTCTCACAAAATCCCTCATCAACACCCGTATTTGAACTATGTATATACGTGATTATGTTTCTACGGAATCCTTAGAGTGCGACCCTTGCTCGCACTTGTTAGATTTTTTAATATCTTCTTTGTTACTTTCACAACAATGTGATTTTATAATTTAAATCTCTGTAAGAGGTTACAAAATGACTGCACCCCCTGATTATTCGCACAGCTGCTCACGAATATCTGGTACATTTAATGATATTTCAACGTACAATGTACGTAATTATACGGCAGTTTGATGGAAATTTCAGCAACAAAGCCTGTAGACGCTACAGAGCCACTCTCACTAAATGTTCAGAGAAAAGACTTGCTTTATATTCAGAGACCGACTTTTTTTAATTTCTGAAAATTTCTGTGTTGTTTTAGACTATACAGACTGCATAAACATGTGCAGTGTATGCGAGATCTTCCAAAACGCGACCTTAATTACACTAAGGGTTCATAATCTTTGCAGCTCCTTAATTCCCCTTATTCCGTTTGCTGAGATACACGTGTCTGTTTTGCGTAATGCTTGCGGATGTAAACTGTCGTCAACGTATACATTACAGTCAGATGCATTATCACTAGGGCTGGTTGTAAAATTGGCTGTAATTAGTTATATTTTGATTAAGTAGTTAACTTAAAAGAGAACTGCTGGCTATGACATTTACCCTTAGGGACGAAAGTCGTGAGATAGCAATATGCATATACGAGTATACAGATGGCGGTACTATCACGTAAACAAGACATAAAAGAAGAGCTGTCATTTGTACTCATGTGATTCATGTGAAAAGGTTTCCGACGTGATTATGGCCACACGACTGGAATTACCAGACTGAACGAGGAATGGTAGTTAGAGTTAGACTCTGTGGCATTACATTTGGGAAATAGTTAGGGAATTGAATATTCTGATATCCACGGTCTTAAGAGTGTGCCGAGAATAACAAATGTCAGGCATTACCTCTGACCACAGATAACGCAGTGGCCGACGACCTTCTCTTTACGACCGAGAACAGGGATGTTTGCCTAGAGTTGTCAGTGCTAACATACAAGCAACACTGTGTGAAATAACCACGGAAATCAATGTGGGACGTACGGCGAAGTATACGTTAGGACAGTGAGGCGAAATTTGGCATTAACCTGCTATGGCAAAGGATGACCGACACAAGTGTCTTTGTTAACAGCATGACATCGGCTGAAGCGCCTCTCCTGGTCTTGTGACCAAATCATTCGGCGCTAGAAGACTGTAAAATCGTACACTGGTCAGATGAGTCCAGATTTTAGTTAGTAAGTGCTGACGGTAGGGTTCAAGTGTGAGCTGCGTTTATGTCGAATGCACTGGGTCCCCTGGTCCAGCTGAACTATTTGGAGGCTTCATACCCATGGGCTTCATGTTCCCAAACAACGATAGAATTTTTGTGGATGACAATGCACCACGCCATGGGGTCACAGTTGTTTACGATTGGTTTGAAGAACTTTCTGGACACTTCGAGTGAATAATTTGGTCACCGAGATCTCTCGACATAATCCCACTGAATATTTGTGAGACATAATTGAAAAGTGAGTTCGTGCACAAAATCCTTCACTGGCAACACTTTTGCAATAATGGGCTGCTATAGAGGCAGCATGGCTCAATATTTCTGCAGGGGTCGTCCAGACTTGCTGAGTCCATGTCACTTCTCGTTGCTGCACTACTCAGGGCCAAAGGACGTCTGACACGATATTTGGAGGTATCTCATGACTTTTGTCAACTCAGTGGATATGCTGACTGTAGGTGATTATAATGGGCAGGTGAGTAATCTAGTGCCATGTTTGTGTCGTACGGCAATGGGAGAAGTTGGAGGATGAAAAGCAGTGTCGGCACCCTTCTATTTATGGGAGTGTGAAGACTGTTAGGAGATGCCGGGGCTCCGAATCATCATAAAATTATAGGAGCACCAACTGTTTTTAGAGGATAGGACTTCAATTTTTCTGTACTTGTGTATACGGATTTTAGAGGCAGTACGTAGATGACTCTTTCTGTTGGTTCTGGATATGATGGAGACCAGAAGATTGGAAGCATCTGAAGACAGAAAAATTAAATATTATAGACATTTGCTATATTAGAGACAACAGGACTGCTACAGAAGACATCATGTGGAGCAGTATCAGCAGTCAAAGCACTCACTATCAGAACAAGAAGGAGAAAGAATATCTCGAACAGCATCAAAAGACAAACACAGCTTGTCTTCTTCAACCAACAGAAGGCTCACAATCAGCAGTGTCATATGCCTTCACTCAAATAAAATGTGATACGTCTCTGCAGAGAGGTGGGAAACTTAACTCAGGACATTCATGGAAAAATTGGAAATCATGACATCAACAGAACATATTAGCGATGAAAATTTCTTGCACCACCAGTATTCGAAATGGCTGTCTTCCATCGAATGCAAATTCACAAATCTGCATTTGCGATCTCAGCTATGGGGACAGGGAGAACTATATTAAAGTACAAACAAATTAAGTCAAAATATGCGATATAATGCTTACACTTTCACTAGTTCATCTGCTGTTATTTGACGATACGCTCCTTTCGCTTCACAGTTTAGGAGCCAACATAAGGAATCATATGTATCCACACACTCTGGGTATCATATTCTGCAACGACGAAGATAATTTATTTTGTGCCTTACTCGCTACGAGAACATACTTTACCAGTAGTCAATGAGCACTTCTCTTGACTATAGACTAGCATATCAGAAAGGTAAATTGAACTCAGCACAGAGAGGTGTGGTAGGTAAAGCCTATGGCTGTATGTCCATCAGGGCAAAAAACAGATAAACATAAGTGAAACATTACGTTAAACGTCGCAAGTCGGCTAGCTGCATCAGTCACTGGCAGCTCGTTCTGCAACAATTCTTCGCTCCGCGGTCGCTCACTTACGCTTCGCAAATTTACTAGGTGTAGAAGTAGGAAACTGGAATTTAGTTGCAATAATTACGCGTCTTCAGTTTGAAACTGATAAACAATATTTTATTCAAAGTAATCTCCATTGCTATTTATACATGACTCCCTCTTCTCCGGCAGACTATGAATGTCACGCCAAAGAAGCGAATCAGTCAGTGAGCCATTTTCGTACATTTTCATACGAATTGAAGCGTTGTTCAGCGAGAACATGGTCCAGTGACGCAGATAGATGATAATCGGTCGGAGCCAAGTCTGGAGAATAAGGCGCATGCCCTAGTGTTTCCCAACTGAACGCTTCGATCGTTTCCCTGGCCCGTTTTGCTGTGTGTGATGCGACGTTATCATGGAGCAGTACGAATCTATGTTACCTTTTTCAATACTCCGGTTGTTTTTCACGTAATGCTCGATTTAAATAGCTCATTTTCTGTTGGTAGCGATCAGTGTTAACGGTTTCACCTGGTTTCAGCATCTCATAGTAGATGACACCGTTCTGATCCCACCGAACACATATCAGTGTTTTTTGGCTATAGCGACTTCTTGCAATGGATGTCGATGGTTTGCCTGTATTCACCGATGATTTAAGTTTTCGTCACCTGTCACTATTTGATGGAGAAACGACTTTCTTTTATAGCCGGCGAGCAGCATTTCGAAAGTGGTCTTTCGCTTTGGCTGCTATCTTTCATTCAGTTCATGCGGAGCCCATTTTGTCACTTTTTGCACCTTTCCCATATATTTCAACCGAAGAGATACGACTCTTTTTTCGTCTCATTCAGTTGTTCCACGAGCTCCTGTTGAGCTTGAATATCATCTTCATCCAACAAGGCCTGCAATCCGTTGTTTTCGAACTTTTTCTGTGATTTCCAGCGCTCGTCGTTTCTCACGTCAAAATAACCATCTTTGAATTTTTTTAATCATTTGAAACACTGTGTTTTCCCAAGAGCATGTTCGCCGAAAGCATAGACACGCATTCGATGCTATTCTGCAGCAGTTTTCTTCAAATGATAATAGGAAACCAATGCTGTACGCATATTTACGGGATTGAGACAGATACTAATGTATGTGTTGACATTCGTCGTCTGCCGCTATAAGAAGCAGATGGCGCTGCAGAAGCGGTCTGACGGGCCCTACACTGACGGCTAGCACCATCTTTAAGCAAATTCGCGTTTCATACTTCTACACCTGTTAAGCTTCATATTTCCGAGCACCAGCGCCCATACTCTGCATGAGAAATCAGAATATTCAAGCAAAACTAGTGCCTAAATTGATAGGCAGACTGTCTCTGGTCGTACTCAACTTACTCAGACCAAACATTTTCTACTTGCTAGTCTTCTGATGCGATCATGTCGCAATAGGCTTGTTTTGGTTACTGCATTCTACTTATAGTATATAGCCTATGGCACTTACCCATTGGCTTCCCACCTAACCTCTCCCTGCCTCCCCTCCCCCCCCCCCCCAAGTTCTTTTGTGTACCCCTCCTCTGCCTTTCCCCACTCCCTGTCGTGTCTGCCCAGCACCCGCCCCCGCTCTTATGGGCCCTCGTCCTCCATCGACTCCTTTGCCCCATCCCCGCCACTTCGGTTTTTCCTCTCCTTCCCCCCCTCCCAATCCTTTCCTGTCATCTGTCCATTTTCTCCCCAACCTCCCCTCGGCTGTGGTATATCATATTTGTGCCGATTTTTTTTAGTGCACTGTTCAAGTGAATGTTCGGTGTTGTTCGTCTTTCCAAAGTGATGCGAACAGAAACCATGCTGTTGCTGGGTATCAATTTTGTATCTCTTGCACCCGGCCGCGGTGACCGAGCGGTTCTACGCGCTTCAGTCCGGAACCGCGCGACTGCTACAGTCGCAGGTTCGAATCCTGCCTTGGGCATGGGTGCGTGTGATGTCCTTAGGTTAGTTAGGTTTAAGTAGTTCTAAGTTCTAGCGGACTGATGACCTCAGATGTTAAGTCCCATAGTGCTCAGAGCCATTTGAACCACTTATATCTCTTGCGAACAGAAACCAGTCTGTCGCCGTGTTCTTGTAATTGTATGTCTATTCTTTTACCTGTCTGCTCCAAATGTATTTTATTAGCATCATCAACCCTTTGTTATATGTTTTAAGTTCCACGATTTTCCACCATTTTACCATTTAAGTCACCGATTTTATCGCCTGCTTTTATTATTTGTTATCTTCATCTTTTTTAAACAAATTCTGTAGGCTGAAGAGCGGCAAACTAAGCTGCTGACAGCCCGCCCCCTTCGAAGGGAATCGAAACTCAATAAAAAAAACACTGGCCATACTAATCACTTCCCCAAAGTAAAATATTATTCTGAAGTTATTGGGGCCCCACAGAAGCTTTTTAAATGCTGCGTTATAAGCCTATAATTCTGCATGATTAAAAGACTGGGAATAGGAACAACATTCTCCGATTGAAAGAATAATAGCAACACTGAAAATTCTTAACTACTGTAGTCTCACAGAAATTGTACGCAAGCTCAGAATTCGGCACTGACTATCTTCATGGTGTGGATGTTGTTGTAGCGGTCTTTAGTTAGAAATTGGTTTGACGCTGGTCTCGATGCCACTGTGAACTGCTAGACAAGAAGTAAAACACGCGGGATGGCAGGAGGAAATGAAATGAAATCTCATGAGTTGAGAGACAGAGGGTGTGTGATCTGATTTAAGGGATCACAGAATCGAGTTCAAAGTGCAATGGACTTGTCAGTGTAAGTCCACTTACTAGTATGACATAGCACACCCCTCAGACCTGGATGCAAGCACTCATTCGGTTGGGAAGGGTGCCATAAAACTGTCGTATCCTCTCTGGAGACAAGCTGGCTCACAACAGTCGTAACTTGTCCTTGAAGTATTAGACAGGGGCACTGAGACAGAGTTGACGTCAGAGCCCGTCTCACACATGTTCTACTGGAGACTGATCTGTGGGTCCTGCTGGTGACGAGAGAACCTCAACACCACACAGACACGTGCCATGACCTGTTGAGAAATGGCACCACTATACTGACGCAAGAGAAGTGACTTGTGAGTACCACTGTGCCATCAGGAGTTCCCTCAATGACTACCAGCCGTGAGCTGAAGTCATACCCGATGGCTCCCCATACCAGTAACACCACCATGCCTCTAAAAATCATTAGAAGAGTAGGATCTCTCCCCAGATCACCATCATACTCGTGGACGACAGCTATGAAGGGTAGCATAGAACCAATATTAATACCATACGACACCAAACTTCAGCAGTCCATGGTTCCCGGTTGCAGTACCACTTGAAACACAACAGTTTGTGTTGTGACGTTAATACCAGCCTTTGCGTGGGACGGTAATTCCGTAGTCCCAGTCTGGCTGCCGCCAATCTGCGACCAGTGGTGCTGGCTGACACAGAACGTCGGAGGAAGCCCAGAGTTTGTCCTTAAAAAGCACACTCGGGTGTAAAATGCAGAAATATTACAGCGATACTTCTTTCTCCTGGTCGGATGTAATCGATGGGAACCGCGAAGATGAGTATGGCTGCCCTCCAGTTCCCATTAAGTTCATCATCAGGCAACTATCACGTACGAGTTCCCCACAAACCTGACACAGCCGGAAGGGATGCATCGGCCAACTGGAGACCAAGAATGATGCCCTTTGGGACTTCTCTCAGATGCTGAAACCGCTGTCTCCCGAGTACATGCCCCCTCCGTGTTCTTCACAGTTATCACGGAACATCCGAGGCTGTTCCACGCTCTTTACTTGTCCCATCAGGCCCGGTAAAAACACCAAACACGAACAATATTAATGCTCTCTGGCGGCAGCTCAGCCTGTTACAGAGAATAGCAACCACAGGGAGCGTCAAAAAATGTATACATACTTTGAAGCCTCGTAGAAAATTTATTTCCCATTCTACAATGTTAAATTTTTGGAAATGGATAGCTTAAAGTCCAATTAGAAAAATAAATGTACTTTGCAAATGTGATTAATGTTCAAACTGGTGGCCTTTAGCATCAATACATTTCTGAGTACGAGTCACCAGTGATTCCGTACATCGTACCAAAGTCTCCAATGAGATTTCTGCGCACACCGCCTGAATCTCATTCCAATGTGTGTCCAGGTTACGTGGTTTAAGTTTGTACATGTCATATTTTACTGTGCTCCATAAGAAGAAATCCAGCGGCGTGAGGTCTGGAGAGCGTGCAGGAAACTTGATTGGACCTCTGCGTCCTATCCACTGGCCTGGTACATTGTGATCCAGGTATGCTAGTACGTCCCTATGACAGTGCGCGGGGCGCCATCTTGTTGGAAATAAAACTCATCATTACCGTATAATGCACGAATGGTAGGGAATGTTGAGTTAGCAAGCATTGTTAGGTACGTTTTTTGAGGCGAACGCTGAAACAGTTCCATGACTGCAGTTGTGGAATCATAACTTGTAGCTGTACGAGGTCGCCCTGATCGAACTTTATGCACATCATACACTGTTCCATGAATTTTGAATTTGTCTCATAGACGTGTAATTGTTAACCATGAAGGTGGTTCTGTACCATACTCACTTCTCCACTGTATTCGAACCGTAGCTACATTCTCAAACTTCCAGTACCACTTAATTATCTGCTCCCGCGCTTTAAAGCTCAAACGCACGTCCGCCATGTTGCAGTTACTTCCTTGCCACTGCTGCCACTTGTTGAAGAAACATAACATTACTTTCTCACAGATATTTAACCTTGTAGAACAGGAAATAAATTGTCTATGACAGTTCAAAGTGTGTATACGTTTCTTGACGCACCCTGTATAATGATTTACGTATCAGTCAGTGGTGTGCATGTGTATGAAGTTACATTTACATCCTTCTATGTATTTTGGATGGTTCAATTTTTTTGTCAGGCAGTATATCATGCAAGCCTTTTCATCTCTGAATAACTGCCACAGTCTACATAGTTCTGATCCTGCTTATTGTATTCATTTCTTGGTCTACCCATAAACACTTGATTTCAGTACCAAATTTACAATTCCTTGATGCCTCAGAATGTGTCCTAGTAACTGGTTCCTTCTTTTAGTCAAGTGTTCATAACTTTATTTTCTCCCCGTTACATCTCAATAGCTCCACATTAGCTATGCGATTCACCAATTTTATCTCAGTGGATTCAAAATACAAATTCATTTTTCTTGTAAACCTTGATGTAGGTGTCGACTGTCAAATGACATGACTTACCAGTTCTAATGCTTTTTATTAAATAATATATCTGAGACAAAATTAAGCAGTAGACACAATTGAATGATGTACGGCTCTGTTTAGGATTGTGGCTCGATATAGTCATAGGGTCGAGCTGTACGTGTCTGTTTTCATGTTCAGCATCTGGACTGGACACAAGAATTCTTGTATCTGTTAGCCAAGCATTGGCACATAACTTGAACTTGAAAATAAGAAAAAAGTTGTAATGAAATAGAATAATAATAATAATAATAATAACTACCATAAGAGATGTGGATGACTGCAAATGGTTTAACTTGAATTAACTGATAAACTGTTGCTGGCTGGTGTGGCCGAGTGGTTCTAGGAGCTTCAGTCTGGAACCGCGCGACCGCTACGGTCGCAGGTTCGAATCCTGCCTCAGGCATGGATGTGTGTGATGTCCTTACGTTAGTTACGTTTAAAGTAGTTCTAAGTTCTAGGTGACTGTTGACTTCCGAAGCTAAGTCCCACGGTGCTTAGAGCCATTTTTGATAATCTGTTCAGTCGGCCAAAACAATGAAATCGTTAAAAATGGTGGTCCTACACTAATTCTCTGAAACATGAAACTAGAATTAATAACAATATAAAAACACAGTTAACTTTGCTTGAATACGTAACCAGAATGGTACCAGATCTCCAAATGCTTTTTAAATATTATTGGCACGTGGAAAAAAGTCCCATTATAGCATAGCCTCCGGAAAAACAAGGACAAAATTAACTTATCGGTATTCAACAATAAAGAGGGATTATATGCGCTTTTAGAACAGTATTAATTGTAATCTTTGTCTAGTGGTATAAAAGAAAAGAATGTTTTTTGTTTCATAGTCTTCTGTGTCTTCTTGTTTCTGATGTCCTAGCTGACGGATGCATGTAAATCACGGTCTGTAATTAATACAATTATCTGTAGCGTTAATATAATTTTGGTTAAATATATATCCAAATAATTACTGTAGAGTGTGTTTTTGTTAGTAGCTGGATAGTACCTCCCCTACCCATGATTTAGTTACGTCATAATTAAATGTTGCCCTGGCCATATTATGTAAATGCATTGTTGAAGCTACACCATTAATGATAAAATAATAAAAAACTTTTATAATAGTAATTTAATTCTGAAAGTATTGAAGTGGTTAAACACAATAGATACAAAACGGCGGCTTGATATATTCTGCAATTCAATTTTTAGGCCAGAGGCACAGTCTTATAAAAAAATATTTTCTATAAATTTTTACGCTGCCATTGCACATAGCCATCTTTATTGGAGTATCAAGCCTCACAAAAAATAAATAATTAGCATTGTGTTTAATTGGCTTATCGTATGACATTAAAGAAAGATTTTTTTTTTCATCCATCGTGTCTCTTCACGTCGGAATACGTATGATATTTCTGGCGATAGCGCCCTGAGAAAAATTAGTCGTGGCTTTTAACAAACATAAAAGGGAATTTTTAACAAAACATTTCATTCAAAAATTAACAGAATAATTTATTTCATTCACTTTTCAAAACGTTAGCGGACACCAATCAGTTAAATTAAAAACAAAATATTCGCCACCTTATAAATACATACTACTGCGGTAAACAAATTGAAACTCCAGAAAACGTTCATAGATAACCACACTCTGTGCAGTATTAACTCCAAACTCCAGTGGAAAATAAGTATTGCACGTCATCTAATGCTCGCTAAATGAGGAGTTGCCGTTTGGTTCAGAATTTTCGTAAATATGAAGTAATATTAATGTGTTTGCAAGGCTGCTTACCGCCCAAAATCTATCACATGTACGTCTGAAACAAGACTACCAACTCTCTTACATGTTTTCTGAAGACCAGTCGGTACAGACAGACAGCCGGATGCAGCCTGCCCATAATGGCCACATGACTCAAAATGACCAGGAGCGACTCTTCACTCGTACATTTAGGCCTTCAGTTCCCTCTCACAAATTCATAATCTACTTAAAATATAAAAAGTAGACCACCATTCAAAATATATTTAATTTAAAAGTGTGTCATACACGTTAAACTAGCGTAGCACCTGCTGCTTTGCTCATGTAGACTATTATCTACACAGGTTTTTGTTTTGTTTTCCTTTAATCTTTTCTGTCTGTTGTTACGCCCATTCCTCATTGTGAAAATCCACACACTATAGAAGAGTTAGTGACCATTTATATGGGTGCCAATCTTTGCGCAATTATTATAGTGGATCTAATTTAATTTAACATAGCGTGTTAAATAAAGAAGCAAACAGGAAAAGTGCTTCTATAATTATTAGCCCCAGCCTTACACCTCGTACTAAACTCTCTCATCTCAAATTGATATTTCGGTGCACGGAATCGCATTTAATCGTGGTAACTATTTTATCATCAGTAATGATTAGTTTCTGTAGTAATAATAACAAAAATAATTTTGGAAACATATAGGAGGCCTACTAAATAAATTAGTGTATTAAAGATCAGTTTCATTTTTATGCGATTCTGACAGCTGATTTGTCATGATGACTGTTAAATAGGCTTGTGTAATTTAATTCACAAACTGCAACATGTTCTAAACTTTTTACAGTAATTAATACCATAGGAGTATAATCTTTTCTGAATGTACTTCTGACGAAAAACCGATTTTGCTCTCAAAATGAAATATTTTCATAAAAGTTTTTATCCTCTGTTTCACCGCCTCAGAGGTTTGAATTCCCGAAAGAAATATCTTTTTGATTTTCTAAGTGGGAAGTCAAAAACCAATTTCCATAGTTGTAGCTTTAAAAGTGCTTGAGTAGTTCCTTAATAATGTCTTATTTAAAAAAAAATGTTTACACCTACTATTTCACCCCACTAGGGATTCTACAACTGCTGAATTACATATATTTTTATTTCTGATTTTCGTAGTTCAGGCTTTAAAATTGTCCTAAAATTTTCAAAAAACTTTTCATCCCCTATTTGAACCCCTTAGGGGTGTAAATTGGAAAAATCTCTTTTTAAAAGATACCTGCAGTCTAAGGTCAACACACTCTCCGAATCTCAAGTTTCTATCCCTGGCGTTTCGGACTGGGCAATGCTGAATCAGGGAAACAGGAGGATACTTCCTTTTATACATGGAGCTTAAAGATCTTTCTCTCCCAGTTGCCCTAACACCATACACATTGTTTTATGTCTACAAGTTTCAGCATAATCAATTAAAATATTAACATTACTTATATGCACTTATGACAAATAAAAAAATCTAGTTTAAAAAGAAAATAACAAAGTTGGCCTTCTCAGTAGATGCATCTTTTTGCACTCTATTCAGTGGTGGTATCAAATCTTATATGCAAATTGCCACTTTGAAATGACAAGTGTCTTTAATACAGGCCAAATTAATTTTTAATTAAATAGACTAGAAATTAAGCAATAATCTAGACATATGTTGCATTGTTAACTGGGGATAAATGTAAGGAACGTGATCCTACTTATGTATCTGTGAAGAATACATTGATCTGACACATTTACGTAATTAAAAACATACAGGAAACGTAATAACTCAGTAAATAAAATATGTACAAGTTTACTGGTTTCATGGATGATACCTAGGGTTCTAAGCGTTTGACCACTCTTGTTTTCCAAGATCACAAGAAGTCACTAATTTTAATTTCGTTACCATGACATGCTGGTATGACTAGTTTTGTGCTACCATAAAACAATGAATTACTATCGAATTTCGAGTAATATGAAGAAACCATATTGTGTTCAATTGTGAACAACGTTATCTTTGGACACACTCACACAGAGACCCTGCTTTCAGATGACTAGCTACCTTACCACAACTCCAGCCGAATGGGGAAAACAACAGATTACATTTTGCTCTGCACTTACCTTCTGGCGACTATGTGACTTTCCCAGCTATCTACCCTCGCCTTGTCCTTCTTAGCTGAACCTGTTCCATGACTCAATAACTAGTATTGGACTGACAGGTTGCCAGAATGTGCCTTATGTTGCAATCATCGAACCCATTTAGTGGTTTTGGGACCAGGTACTGTCCCCTACAGAAAGAAGAAAATATTGGTATCCAGTAAACTTTCTAAAACCAACGGAAATATTTCCTTTTGAGTCATCGGTATTCTGTGTGGTCTGATATGGTGCACCATGAATACCTCACTTGTACCAAACTCGTCCTCCAGGAATAACACATGCACCCTCTCCAGGATTACTTGTTTGGTGTATTGCAGTATCTATCTTCCCTTATACTTTTAACCTCTACAGCTCCCTCCAGTACCACAGAAGTATTACCTGATGTCTTAATGCATGTCCTCTCATACTGCCGACTCTACGGAATTTTCAGCCGTACAATTTCCAAACTGTTAGT
The DNA here is from genome assembly GCF_023897955.1 of Schistocerca gregaria. Classification (NCBI taxonomy): domain Eukaryota; kingdom Metazoa; phylum Arthropoda; class Insecta; order Orthoptera; family Acrididae; genus Schistocerca; species Schistocerca gregaria. The sequence goes on along the minus strand of NC_064924.1, from coordinate 598,610,021 downwards.
TTATTGGCCTGCCAGTTTCGGTGATTTATTACGCCACCTTCAGGTCTCCTGATACACGTCTAGGAAGATTCCAAGCTCGGTTCAGGTCAAAACAGGAGTCAGCATTCCAAGACTGGTATCTGTAGATTTCTGCTTGATACAGCGATCACTTCAAATATCATCAGCCGACTTATTTACATGAAGAGTCGGCAGACGATATTTGAAGTGATCACTGTATCAAGCAGAAATCTACGGATACCAGTCTTGGCGTTATAAATCACTGAAACTTGTAAGCCAATAAAACGACAGTTTGTAAATTAGACAGTTGAAGGGCGGTTGATTTGTCATTCTGTACTGGACAGCAGAGTCCCACCGCCATCTCTAAAAAGATGGTCATCTAGCAGAGCTACATTTTCCAATTACATTCTTCTATACTTCATTCTTGTCTGTGTCTTAGATGAATGGGCTTTTATGCTGATAATGTGTTAGTTCTTGCATTTATCTACCCTTGTTATCTTAAGGATAGTTCGGAAGATATATTTCCGTAAGTCGGATGGAATGTCTACAGTTTCAAACACTCAACATACCAACTCAAAGAGTCGCATCATTGCCATTTCCCTTCTTTTTTATGTAATCGGAAGTCCTCCAACACCGTAGTGAACACTGAGTCTAATACAAGATCACCTATGTCTTCTATATCGATTCCCATTTTTCCTCAGTCGTACCACCAAACATGTCTTCCCATCTGTAGAGACCTACAGCTGGCCCTTTCCATCTGTCCGCTCTGTCATTTGCACTTAACACTGAAATTACAAATGTGATGATAATGTTGATGCCCTAGCCTTTAAATTTCAACGAAAGTTGTTCTGATATTTCTGTTTGCTGAATCTGTCCTTCTGACAACCATTCCTTTTCGATTTCTTGAGTTTTTTTCTTTCAGCCAATTTGCTTCGGTTTTCGTGCACTTCCTATTATTTCTTTCCTTAGTGACTTATATTTCTGGATTCCTGAATTTCCTTCGGTGTATTTGTGTTTCCTTCTTTCGTCGATCAGTAATTGAAGTATTTCTTCTGTTACCCAGGGTTTCATAGCAGTTGCTTTACTTGTACCTGCATTTGTCTGTCCAAGATAGCAGTGGATCAGAGAGACTTCTGAGACAATTGGCATATCATCAAGGTCAAAGGACAATGTCCTTCTGGGCAAATATCCTCGGTTCTTTGGGAGTTCTATGACTTATCTCGAACGTCAATCCCCCTTACCTCCCTACACCTCTTCCCTACCCTTCCCACCACTCTCTATGGGCCAACTGTGTCACTTGTCTTCTCTATACCGCAGTAAGAGCATCATGAAGCGTCAGCAGCTGAGATCAGCCACCAGGCAGAAAAAGAAAGGAAAACTGACTGTAAGTTTTAGCCCATTCCTCTCTCTCATTACTCATTATGTATGTGTGTGATTTTGCACTACTTACAGCTTTTATTTTTTCAACAGTGCAACAGCCCTCTGATGCAGTGGAGTAGAAATCAGCACTAGCTGATACGATGGGGCAAGACACACACCTTTTTGCTGCACCATCGCTCATCGAGCCACAGATCATAATGGACTACCTGATATTTCTGGATGGGAGATACAGTTGCTCCAAACAGATGTACCTTCACTGCCATGAGACAATGAAGAAAAAACTGACATGCAGGTATCACTAAAACATTCCTCACCCTACCTCTCTCATTGCTTAGTGTTATTATTCTATGTTGTTTTGTCAGTACTCACGATTTTTCTTCTTTTACACAATGCAACACCCAGACACAATGCTAGCTGATGTTCTGGAGTAGGACGCACAACTGTTCGAACTTCCACTTATGCTACTCATCGAGCCACACCACATAGATGGGGTACCCGAGATTTCAGAGCAGAACACACAACGTGGCGATCTGGAGCTAAGTGGTCCCTATATAGTACTGTTCACCACTACATATAATTGCACAAATATCAACAAGAAGTGGTATCGTGTGATTCATTACCAGCTAAACTGGCAATGATAGGGTCAATTTGGTAGACAGAAAATTACACTGGGATTGTTATAATAATCCCACTGACATTATGTCATGAACAGTATATGTACGAAATTTTCTGAAATTGAGGGACATATTGCTTCTAATAATACAGTCATCTAAAATAGTTCAAAATATTTTACCCTTTTTCACATGTAATTTCGAATGCAGAGATCCTCTAAAAATGTCATATATGGTAACACTGTTCATTTTTATTTATCTGTGTCTGGGCAAAATGATGTATAACTTTTAATGCCTTTGCTCAATTAGCTGAGTCAAAAATTACAAGTTAAGTGTAAAACATCTCTTCACGAATAGTTTGGAATTTTTCGCTTTATGACATGTATGATATTTCATAAGTTTGGTAAATGAGAGTTAAGTTTTAACTCACAAGAAATTTCCACTTTCCAATTAATATACAATATATCAATAATTAAAAGTGAATTTACTTATAAGCTGCAGACTAATAACACATGTATTCTTCAGTGAAGTAAATTTTTAAAATCTAGTTTTCTACTCTTAACAAGGCATATGGCATATTGACATATTAGTATACACAAACTCATATTTGGTAAAGTTGGAAATGTAACTGAGTACAACAGAATATGTGTATAAGAAAGACAAAGAATAATTATCTTTAGTTACTCACTAATTTTAATTTTCATGTGTGGTCTAATACCTACTGATTGACAGCCTAAAAGACTTTTTATGTACTACATAAATTAACGCTTAGTTTTACGAAAATAGCAATCAGTATGAAAAATTGTCTGTCTGTGGACTTTAAAAATATTTTTTGACAAAAAAATTAATGAAAATTCCAATGTGGCTTGTAAGATCTCACAAGTTAGGTGGTTTTGTTTTGTTGGTAGTCCACTGGTCTCTTTAACACCAGTCTCATTTCTGGTCTTTCAATGTACGTTTTCTGCACTTATTTCTTCATGCCATGCCTCTTTCTCAAATCTTTTAATCGATTCATTAGTCACATATTTGGTTTATGTCACTTTCATTGTCATTAATTTACTACCTGCCCTGCAACACAGTCCTCATGTAGCTGAAACATTTTTATTTCTGTAATATTAATTGATGACTAGTTTATGCAATTACATGGAAGATATAAGGCAGCTATGGTTTTCAGAATCATAATATACACATGTAAAGAAATTAAACCTAAGTTTTATAGTGATAAAAGGAGGACAATGCATAGGAAACTAATTTCCTAAAAAATGAATTTCATAATGTCAAGTAGAATACTGTGTATAAGCTTCCGTTTGGGTTGAGAAACTGAAGCTCCATGCTCAAATTTTCACTCTATAGTGCAACAAATGTCCTACGTACTAGGGAACAATGAATTAATAATGAAATGAAAAGAATAGTAGAGGCATCTCACTCTACTAATTAGACAAATTGTAGAATGTACAATTTGCTGAGGACTTTTGATCAAGGAACTTAAGATAATTTTGATAAGCTTAAGTTCTGTATACAATTTCCAATGGTGCTTCTCTTTTGGTATAAGAAGCAAGATTGTAAATTCTGTTCATTTTAACCAACCTTTATACATCTTGTCTGAAATAATAGTTGTGCTTCAATTTATTGAATTGGAAACAAATCAGGTGCTCAGAAGGTAACAGGTCAAAGTCAGGACTGGAAATTTGACTGACTCTTACATCATATCTGAAAGCAGTTATCAGAAAATTTTAGACAATGCTTTCTGTTAAAAGAAATGGCATAGCAAAATAAAATAGCAGGTCTATATAGAGCAAGAGAACAATCATTTCCATAAGCATGACTTTTCTGAACCCCAACCTTCTGCTTACTTTTTAATCCTTTTTTGTAAGTACTTCAGTAGTGATTACACAAAAATATTTAGTTTTCAATTCCTAGTACAAGTGATAAAAATTAAATTGTACATGGGCTGTCTAATAAAAACATGCAATTGCATTATGAAAAAAAACTATATGTAATACGAGGATACATCACATAATCAGATTCATTACTTTAGATCATTTAGAGGTTAATAAAGGCGCATTAAAATACCACAAGCACTTTACTAGTGTATGGGGTAAGACAATTGCACCAAGATGTATTAAATACAGCGAGTCGCGCGTGGCTCGTGTTCGTGCCATCTCTTATTTAACATATTGTTGTTTTATTGTACTGCCACCTCGTCATGTTAATTTTCAATTACTCGTGTCACTGAGTTGCTGCCTTACCTGTCCGTGAGCGGCAGCAGCAGCGTTTATCGATATAGGCCTTTCCATGTTATCTTTGCTGGACTGCTGTTACTTCCCAGTCGTCGTGTGTTGTCAGTTAGTTCGGACCTGGCAGTGTTTGAGTTGGAGATGGACCAACAGTGCAGTCGGGACGCAGCAGCAGTGAAGCCGGGGGACGGAGCCCCGCTCATCCGCCGACAGCCAGTGCTCGGCGACCGCTGGCGACACACATAAAGTGTCAGACGGAGGGGGATAGGAGCGGGATGACAGTTGCGTGGTCGTTCGGTTGGTCGTATCATCGGCCGACGTATATTTGCTCCTTTCACCGTTTACGGGTCTGGCCAGTTGGTCGGTTGGGGTGGAGCAGCGAGCAGCGAGGAAGTCTCCGTGGCGCGTGTCTGGTCGGGGCCTGGCGGCGTCCACGAGCGGTCGGAGTGTGAGGTGCTGTTCCCATTGCTACGAAGTCCGTGGCCCACCGATTCTGGACACGAAAGGTAAGTTATCCCATCGCTTGGTCCGTTGACTGTCTGTCACTTGGGTTCTCGTTGGATCGCCAATGATTGGCCCGACTGCCTGTCTCACCAAAGTTAGCCTTAGTGTTTGAATTCCGGGCCGACCCTCGAACATCAAAGCGCCCTTTGGTGTACTGTCCCACCCCCCCTTTTTTTTAAATTTCTTCTTGTTGTTTGTACTTGTATGGATTCTAGCCGATTTCTTAAAATTATCGTTGTTTTGCTATTAGGGCCTTCAGCCTAGTTTAAAGAACTATTTCACATAAGACCTTGGCATTTTAAAGGTTGTAAAGTTGTTGAATTTTAAGTGTTGGCCTTCAGCCGATTATGGGTTTCAGTTGTGCTCTTAAGGCCTTCAGCCCAGTTCAAAGAACTGTTTCATATAAGGCCTTTGGCATTCCAAAAAATTTTAATGTTGTTGTATTTCAAGTCTTGGGCCTTCAGGCAATGTAGAGTTTGAGTTGTTTCTAAGGCTTTAACCCTAAATTAAAGAACTGTTTCACGTAAAGCCTTTGGTACTTAAAAATTTTAGTGTTGTTGAATTTAAGTCTTAGGCCTTCAGCCGATTTGAATGTAACTTGTTTACTTCATCCTAATTAAAGAACTTACCTTTTAAAATTCTGATTATGCTTGCGTTTTAAGTTATTGACCATCAGCCGTTTTTAAATTAAGGTGGCTTTCAGCCAGTAAGTAATTCTCAAGATTAAAGCTGTGTGCTTAAAAAAAATTTTTTTTTGGGCTCTTGCAATGTTTGGTCAAATAATAAAGTTGTATATTTGAGTGTTTCTGACAGCCCCTTATTTTGGCCACTTTCCACGAATTATACTATCTGTACTGTCTTCTCGTGCAGGTTTAGCAGAATAGTATTTTACATTATAAACTTACGGTTAATGTCAAATCATCACAAATTTATCTCAAAATTACGTTTACTGACATCCCAGTATCATGAAGGTACATTTTTCAATTTTAATTACAACTATAAGAATTCTTAATATTTTTCGATAATAACTGACCCATTTATTTCAATTTTACTTTAATTACATGTATTAATATTTTTCAATAATAATTACCCCTATATCATTTCAGATTTACTTCAGATATATTTTTTACACTCTTGGAAATGGAAAAAAGAACACATTGACACCGGTGTGTCAGACCCACCATACTTGCTCCGGACACTGCGAGAGGGCTGTACAAGCAATGATCACACGCACGGCACAGTGGACACACCAGGAACCGCGGTGTTGGCCGTCGAATGGCGCTAGCTGCGCAGCATTTGTGCACCGCCGCCGTCAGTGTCAGCAAGTTTGCCGTGGCATACGGAGCTCCATCGAAGTCTTTAACACTGGTAGCATGCCGCGACAGCGTGGACGTGAACCGTATGTGCAGTTGACGGACTTTGAGCGAGGGCGTATACTGGGCATGCGGGAGGCCGGGTGGACGTACCGCCGATTTGCTCAACACGTGGGGCGTGAGGTCTCCACAGTACATCGATGTTGTCGCCTGTGGTCGGCGGAAGGTGCACGTGCCCGTCGACCTGGGACCAGACCGCAGCGACGCACGGATGCACGCCAAGACCGTAGGATCCTACGCAGTGCCGTAGGGGACCGCACCGCCACTTCCCAGCAAATTAGGGACACTGTTGCTCCTGGGGTATCGGCGAGGACCATTCGCAACCGTCTCCATGAGGCCGTCTTCCGCTCACGCCCCAACATCGTGCAGAACGCCTCCAGTGGTGTCGCGACAGGCTTGAATGGAGGGACGAATGGAGACGTGTCGTCTTCAGCGATGAGAGTCGCTTCTGCCTTGGTGCCAAAGATGGTCGTATGCGTGTTTGGCGCCGTGCAGGTGAGCGCCACAATCAGGACTGCATACGACCGAGGCACACAGGGCCAACACCCGGCATCATGGTGTGGGGAGGGATCTCCTACACTGGCCGTACACCTCTGGTGATCGTCGAGGGGACACTGAATAGTGCACGGTACATCCAAACCGTCATCGAACCCATCGTTCTACCATTCCTAGACCGGCAAGGGAACTTGCTGTTCCAACAGGACAATGCACGTCCTCCTGTATCCGGTGCCACCCAACGTGCTCTAGAAGGTGTAAGTCAACTACCCTGGCCAGCAAGATCTCCGGATCTGTCCCCCATTGAACATGTTTGGGACTGGATGAAGCGTCGTCTCACGCGGTCTACACGTCCAGCACGAACGCTGGTCCAACTGAGGCGCCAGGTGGAAATGGCATGGCAAGCCGTTCCACAGGACTACATCCAGCATCTCTACGATTGTCTCCATGGGAGAATAGCAGCCTGCATTGCTGCGGAAGGTGGATATACACTGTACTAGTGGCGACATTGTGCATGCTCTGTTGCCTGTGTCTATGTGAGTGTGGTTCTGTCAGTGTGATCATGTGATGTATCTGACCCAAGGAATGTGTCAATAAAGTTTCCCCTTCCTGGGATAATGAATTCACGGTGTTCTTATTTCAATTTCCAGGAGTGTATATATTATTATAGTGCATAATTTGTAGTGGAGGTAAAATCTTTTGGGTTGTTCTACTATGTGACTGACGTTTCGTCCCCTCTGCTGGGATGTTCTTCAGGATCTTGATGCGTCCATGGTACAGCAAACAGATGAGTGTTCTGCTCCAACATATGAGCTAGTGTAGATTTAGACTCCACTGCGTCAGGGGACTGTTCTATTAAGAAAACTAGTATCACACTTTAGACACATACGTAATGAATAGTGAGAGAGAGGACTGTGTTATTAGTTACTGCCAGTTTTCCTCTCTTATTTTGCCTGGTGGCTGGCGTTTGCTGCTGACACTTCATAACGCTTTCACTGCAGTGTACAGAACACAAGGTACATAATGTTGCCCTGGTGAGTTGGTATAGGGTGGGGAGGAGGAAGGGTGAGGCAGTGGGCAGAGCAGGGGTATTGACGTTGTAGATACGACACTCACTTGCCTCTGAATGAAGGTAATTGACCTTTTTGGACATTGACTTTGATAAAGAGGATAACACACGTCTATTTGATCCACTACTCAAGTTCTGTGATTGACTTTTTTACGGATGTACATTTCTCTCAAAATGAAAAGCCTATTATGTGATTCATTGTCACAGTACCTACGTCATCAGGAAACTTAAAATACGTCGTTCCTCAAAACTTTAAAATTCCAAATGTTGGCACACTGATTCTTCCAGACGCTCCTCTTAAACTCAGCCCTTTCCTAATCATTACTAAATTGTGATCTGAATCCATACCTGCTCCTTGCTATGCCTTACTATGCAGTACCTGATGACGGAGTGTCTGTCTGTCTATGACGGAATTCATGCTGAATCTTCCCGTATATCCTGACCTTTCCCAATTGCACCTCCTCCTCTTGTGGTTTCTGAAATTTATTGCGGAACTCAGTGTCTTTCACCTCTCTCAGTCCTACTCGCATGACCATATTTTCCAGTATTCTTTTCCCTGCTACCATGTTCCTCTCTGATTATGATTATTAAATTATCATCTCATCTTACATAGTAATTTACCCGTTCCGTATCCTCATACAAGTCTTTTTGGTGTTGGAACGCATGTCTGAAATAATTTTGTTGGATTTAGTTTTCTGACGATTGTGAGGAAAACAGCGTTATCACTGAATTATTCGCAGTAACGCACATTCAGCCCTAAATTCCGGTTAATAATGAATCCTACTCCGGCTTTACCATTTTCTGCTGGTGATGAAATTTCCCTGTCTTCTTTCCATTCCGCTTCACTGACCCATGCTATGTCTAGATTGAGTCTTCCCATTTCCGTTTTCAGATTTTCTAGTTGCCTTGCCACATTCAGACTTCCCGATATTCCACACTCCGAATTGTAGTATTTTTATTCAGTCTCCTTCTCTTGGCAGCAACGGGTGACGTGAAAGCCACCCGTGTGTATGCTTCGGTAACACACAGTAAGTCTTAAATGTAGTTGTCAGCAACGATGTTGATTATTTGTGGACTTCCGACATTTCATTTTCGTCCAACTGACCTGCAGATACTTATTTTATAGATACTGAAAATCAACTGAGTCTTTGCCTAGTTCCCTTATGAGCCCCGGCTTTTTCTGAGGCAACAGCATGGTGACTTTATCACGCTGAGCAAACGACACAGGAAATACGTCTTTACTTACTGGCTGCACTGTATTTCTGATCGGCCATTTATTATCATGTAGTGGTAATTTCTAACTCTGCTACGTCTTTCGCACCGCAGTATTTGATGTGCTGAGTCTACATTCCAATGAGAATAGCGATTATTTTCAAACCACCGCGGTAAAGCCCACTGTACTCACTTCAGTGTACATTTACAAGAAGTAGAAACTAATGTCGTACGTTTCTTTCAGGTGGGCAGTGTGTCCAGCCAGAAATTTAACCTTCTGGGTGTCGATGAACAGTGGCCATGCTTCAACGCAGTGCTCAATCCATATGCATGACGGAAGACCTTGAACGGCAATAGAATAGTAAACAGTGCCGTACATTACAAAAAACTGCGTGAGTTCTTTAAGTCTGTGCCGAAAGTGTGAAGTCTTGCCCAGTGGAAACGACTGAAATTATTTAAGATATGGATCGAGTAGCTCTGCTTAGCGTTTTCCGTACGTGGTCACCAAATTCAGCATAAATTATAAGAAGAATATCTTCAGTAGATTGGTAAGGAGTTGAAAACACTCTTCGTTCTTGCACTTCTTCATCGAGTGCATATTCTGCGGAGGCTTGCTGGTATTGGGACGATTGAACGGATCATAGCCAGCAGATTTAGAAATCTGAGGCAACGTCTACGTACTCTGTAGGTGCTCAAAAAATGTTCAAATGTGTGTGAAATCTTATGAGACTTAACTGCTAAGGTCATCAGATACTAAGCTTACACACTACATAACCTAAATTATCCTAAGGACAAACACATACACCTATGCCCCAAGCAGGAATCGAACCTCTGCCGGGACCAGCAACACAGTCCATGACTGCAGCGCCTAAGACCGCTCGGCTAATCCCGCGCAGCCAGGTGCACAAGTTTTTATGGGAGTTTGTTGATTATTTACTCTAAAAAATAATAATCTTCTTGTCTCACAAAATATGAGAAAACTCCAAGCCAGATTTTTGCTCTTCATCATTTTCTTTTGTCAGTCGCACAAGTTGTATGCACATTGAGGTGAACCATTGTGCTCGTGGTTACCACCATCTAACTTCAAATCGTGTTTCAAAGGTTTTTCTTCATAACAGTATAAAGGTCTTCTCAGGAGAATTGTCTCCTATACAATTGTACACATAGAAAAACAGGTCTGGTAAATTCCAGCAAACTCTGGACGCCAATTTCATTGTTGAAAAGAAATATTCTTAATTTGTCCTGAGTTCTTATTATCTTTGTTAACAGTCGCATAAAGTTAATATATCCAATTTCGATGCCCCATGAAATACTATCACAAATTTAGTTTATCAAACATTATCTGATTCTGCAGCAGCAAATGCTTGTGAGGACCGCAGAACCTTCTGCTGATGCACCCACGTGAACAGAAGAACTGGTGATACCGCTAACAATTACGAACCGCGCCATTAAATCAAGTGTGCCAACATTAGAAATCGCAGGTCCACCAGTAGTCATTACAGCAACACTCGCTTAGGTGATTACCATTAGCAGTCAACTCTTCTTCGAAACAAATGGGCACAGTTTCCCAGTTTCCATTGAGAGCCCAGTTGAATAAACTTTTACTAGCAAAAGAATCTGCAAAGCACGGTTACAGTGGAGTTCTAGGTACGTGCTCAGAGTAAATTATAGCATTCCATGAAAACTAACCAAAAATGATGAAAAAACTTCGGACGAACTGTGTTCCACGAAAAAAATTAAATTATACCGATTTCTTCATTGCCTAAAATGAGAGAAGAAGATTGTTTTCAAATTTTAAATCAGCATAAAGACTGACATACAAAAAGTAAAAGACGTTTCAGCTATCTACAAATTTTAAATTGTGATACAAGAAGACCAAATGGCAAAGAAAATTATACTGCGCAACATGTGAAATACACTTTATGATCAAATATATCCTGACACCAATTAGTGGATATTAATATGGGGTGTGTCCACCCTTCACGTTTATGACGCATTTGCCGGGGACATATTCGATGTGTTATCCGAATGTCTGTAGAGGAATGGTTACTCATTCTTAATCAAGAGCCGAAACCAGGGAGGGGAGTCTGGTTGGACGTCGGCGTCTGAAGCAGAGCCGACGTTCTAACTCATCCCAAACGTGTTGCACTGGGTTCAGACCAGGACCCTGGGCAAGTCAATGCATTTCCTCACATATGATGCTTTACGACACTGTGTGTCGTCATGGTGACGCGATCATTGTCTCCGAACTCTTCCTCCACCATACGCATTGGCCGGCCGGTGTGGCCGTGCGGTTCTAGGCGCTTCAGTCTGGAACCACGTGACGGCTACGATCGCACGTTCGAATCCTGCCTCGGGCATGGATGTATGTGATGTCCTTAGGTTAGTTAGGTTTAAGTAGTTCTAGGGGACTGATGACCACAGATGTTAAGTCCCGTAGTGCTCTGAGCCATTTGAATCATACGCATTGCACAGTACTGCAAAATGTGTTCATATCCTTCCACATTTAGCGTTTTCTTAAGCACAGTATGGAGATCACAGTCTAACCACGAGAGGCAGCCCAATATCGTAACACTACCCTAATCATAACTTACTCAGCGAGGTAGCTCATTGGTTAGTGCACTGGACTCGCATTCTGGAGGACGACGGTTCAAATCAGTGTCTGGCCATGCCAAACGAGATTTACCATGATTTTCCTAAATCTCTCGAGGCAAATGCAGGGATGTTTCTACTGAAAGGGCACGGCCGATTTCTTTCCATTACTGCAAAAATCCGAGGTGTGCTCCGTCTCTAATGATGTCGACGTCGACGGGATGTTAAACGTTAATCTTCCATTCCTCTCCTTTCTTTTGTACTTCACTGTTGGCACTACAAATGATGGCAGGTAAGGCTCTCCAGGCATTCGCCAAATCCAAACCACTTCATTGGACTATCACAGGCTTTAATGTTAGTCATCACTACAGATCACTCTTTTCGGATCATCAGCTGTCGCATTTTGGAAGACACGGGTGATTCCTTCCACTGCTTTCATGCAATTTTTTTCAAACCACCCTGCTCAATGCTCGACGTTCCCTTTCCGTCAGAACATCAGGTCTGGCTGGTCTTGGTCTACCTGTAGTTGTTCCTTCGTGTTTCCACTCCAGAATCACATCACCAACAGTCGACTACGGATCGAATTATCCCTGGTAAAATTGTTACTTAGGTGACTAGTTCACGTTACAAGTCAATGAACCCTCCTGACAAACACATTATGCTGTTACTGCTTGTCTACTGACAGCACAATTCTCCCCGCCACCTTTTATACTGGCTGATCCTCCTCTCGTACCATCAAGTGGCGAATTTCTCATTACATTGGAGTGTCCAGATACTTCTGATCAGATAGTTTGTATTGGATAAGAATACTGACAATGCTTTTAGATTATTTGGTAATAGCATGGCAGGTATAGCTCTATACAAATTGTAGTTAGATTTTAATGACGGACGATGTACAAAGTTGAATAAAATCTATAATTGAGCAGGAATTTTGGTCAATGTTTGGGTGGTCATGGCCAAGTGCCAGATTCTTACAGCTTTTCCCAAGTCGCTAGGTTCTGAGATCTATTCTTGAAACACCGAGTCTCCAAAAACTACGAACAGTTTCTATAACAAGTGCTGTATTGCCTCTGACAACTGCACGTCTCATAAAAGTAAGGAATTAATTTCTAATGTAGTCGATGTGATATGCCAGATATACTTGTATAGCTGTAAATATATGCACCAAAATGCATTAACAAATTGATGAACCTCATGTGAAGCAGAGGTGGCATGTACAACGGTTGCAGACATGTCTCGATTCTATTATGAAGCAACGCGCCACTTCAGTTTTTTCTGTTACTAACAAGTTGAGATAAAAGTGAGATCTGAACATGCCAAGTAACGTGGCTCTTCTTTTTTCAGTTAGATTTCTCACATGTGCTACACGCCAATTTAATTGCATTGTACAAAGAAATAAGTTATGTTTGCTTTTCGCTGAATAAGATTAGGAGATGACGAGGCCCTTGGACCTCATATGAGAAAAAATGGAAAAATAATATTAAAAATAAGTTGGTTCACCTATAATTTCGTTACTTTGAACTTAATAATTAGTATTACTTTGTTAACTTTCATGATTCAGTCCATAAAAGTATGCATTTGTGAGACACATACAATGAGACAGCCACTGTACTTTACTATTACTTAGCTTTTGACAAAGTCGTTTTTATGGCCTCGTAAATTATCGTGATACTCACATAGAAACTAAAGTACATGCTGCTTCTGTCTCTAGTTTTTTGTAAATCAGTCACTGTGACTGTCTGTGAGCCTGACGCCTGTCCGAGCTAGATCATTCGTAGTTAGATGTAGAGCACTGACAAAATCTTCCTTTTCATGCCACTCCAAACGATTTATCATAAGGGACTCGTCATTCAAATCACATTTTGTGAAGAACAGTGTTTATTGAAAATCAACCAATCCCATCACTGATAATTTATAGGATTTCATAGGTTCCTGTTTCAGCCCATTCAGCAGGCACACGGGGGGGGGGGGGGGGGGGGGGTTATTAGTGATTGGAAGCTCCAATGTTAGGCGGGTGACGGAGCCCATTAGGGAACTAGCGGAAAAGTTGAGGAAGAAGGTCAGTTGCAGACATGTCTGTCTGCTTGCCTGGGGATCTCATCAGAGTTGTGGAGGAGACCCTGCCGGCGGCGATAGAGAGCACTGGGTGCACCCGACTGCAAATTGTTGCTCATGTTGGCACCAATGACTCCTCAGTTGACACAAGCAGTTAGCGGAGTTAGTGAAGGCGGAGAGCCTCGCTCGCGGGGTGGAATCTGAGCTATTTGTAGTATCGTTCCCAGAACCGATCGCGGTCCTCTGGTTTGGAGCCGAGTGGAAGGCTTAAACCAGAGGCTCTGACGATTCTGCGGAGATCTGGGGTGCAAATTTCTCGACCTCTGTTATCAGGTGGAGAAATGCAGGGTCCCCCTGAATATGTCACGCGCGTACTACACGCATGAAGCGGCTAAAAGGGTAGCGGAGTACATGTGGAAGGCACATATGGGTTTTTTAGGTTAGAGAATTCCCTCCCTAGGTCCAACAAGACGCCTCCTGAGACGCGACAAGGTAGCAGTAGGAAAAACGCAACAGGGAATAACAATATTAATATGGTAATAGTAAACAGCAAGGGCGTCTATAGAAAGGTCCGAGAACTGTTTTCATTAATAAACGGTCACAATACCCACATAGTACTAGGGACGGAAAGTTGGCTGAAACCAGATGTAAACAGTAATGAAATCATAAACTCAAATTGGAATGTATACCGCAGAGACAGGCTGGACAATGAAGGGGGAGGCGTGTTTATAGTGATAAGAAGTGCCATAGTATCGAAGGAAATTGACGGAGATCCGAAATGTGAAATACTTTGGGTGAAGGTCACGATTAAAACAGGCTCAAAAATGGTAATTGGATCTCTCTATAGGCCCCCTGGCTCAGCAGCTGTTGTGGCAGAGCACCTGAAGGAAAATTTGGGAAATATTTCGAGTAGATTTCCCGACAATATCATAGTTCTGGGCGGAGATTGTAATTTACCAGGTATAGACTGGGAGACTCGAACATTATAACGGGTGGCAGGGACAAAGAATCCACTGAAATTTTTTAAAGTGCATTATCTGAAAACTATCATGAGCAATTAAACAGAGAGCCGACTCGTGGCGACAACATATTAGACCTTCTGGTGACAAACAGACCCGAACTATTTGAAACAGTTAACGCAGAACAGGGAATCAGCGATCATAAAGCGGTTACCGCATCGATGATTTCAGCCGTAAATAGAAATATTAAAAAAGGTAGGAAGATTTTTCTGTTTAGCAAAAGTGACAAAAAGCAGATTTCAGAGTACTTGACGACTCAACACGAAAGTTTTATCTCAAGTGCAGTTAGTGTTGAGGATCAGTGCACAAAGTTCAAAACCATGGTACGATATGCATTAGATAAGTATGTGCCAAGCAAGATCGTAAGAGATGGAAAAGATCCATCGTGGTACAACAACCGAGTTAGAAAACTGCTATGGAAACAAATGAAACTTCACAGCAAACATAAACAAAGCCAAAGCCTTGCAGACAAACAAAAATTACGCGAAGCGAAATGTAGTGTGAGGAGGGCTATGCGAGAGGCGTTCAATGAATTCGAAAGTAAAGTTCTATGTACTGCCTTGGCAGAAAATCCTAAGAAATATTGGTCTTATGTCAAAGCGGTAGGTGGATCAAAACAAAATGTCCGGACACTCTGTGACCAAAATGGTACTGAAACAGTGGATGACAGATTAAAGGCCGAAATACTAAATGTCTTCTTCCAAAGCTGTTTCACAGAGGAAGACTGCACTGTAGTTCCTTCTCTAGATTGTCGCACAGATGACAAAATGGTAGATATCGAAATAGATGACAGAGGGACAGAAAAACAACTAAAATCGCTCAAAAGAGGATGGACCTGATGGGATACCAGTTCGATTTTACACAGAGTACGCGAAGGAACTTGCCCCCCTTCTTGCAGCGGTGTACCGTATGTCTCTAGAAGAGCGTAGCGTTTCAAAAGTTTGAAAAGGGCAAAGGTAAGAAGGGACGTCGAACAGATGTGAAGAACTATAGACCTATATCTCTAACGTCGATCAGTTGAAGAATTTTGTAACACATATTATATGCGAGTATAATGACGTTTTAGGAGACTAGAAATCTACTCTGTAGGAATGAGTATGGGTTTCGAAAAAGACGATCGTGTGAAACCCAGCTCGCGCTATTCGTTCACGAGACTCAGAGGGCCATAGACACTGGTTCCCAGGTAGATGCCGTTTTTCTTGATTTCCGCAAGGCGTTTGCATTCGATACAGTTCCCCACAGTCGTTTAATGAACAAAGTAAGGGTGTATGGACTCTCAGACCAAATGTGTGACTGGATTAAAGAGTTCCTAGATAACAGAATGCAGCATGTCATTCTCAATGGAGAGAAGTCTTCCAAAGTAAGAGTGATTTCAGGTGTGCCGCAGGGGAGTGTCGTAGGACCGTTGTTATTCACAATATACATAAATGACCTTGTGGATAACATCGGAAGTTCACTGAGGCTTTTTGCGGATGATGCTTTAGTATATCGAGAGGTTGTAACAATGGAAAAATGTTCTGAAATTCAGGAGGATCTGCAAGGAATTGACGCATGGTGCAGGGAATGGCAATTGAATCTCAATGTAGACAAGTGTAGTGTGCTGCGAATACAAAGAAAGAACGATCCTTTATCATTTAGCTACAATATAGCAGGTCAGCAACTGGAAGCAGTTAATTTCATAAATTATCTGGGAGTAGGCATTAGGAGTGATTTAAAATGGAATGCCGGCCGGTGTGGCTGTGCGGTTCTAGGCGCTTCAGTCTGGAACCGCGTGACCACTACGGTCGCAGGTTCGAATCGTGCCTCGGTCATGGATATGTGTGATGTCCATAGGTTAGTTAGGTTTACGTAGTTCTTTGTTCTAGGGGACTGATTACCACAGATGTTAAGTCGTATAGCGCTCAGAGCCATTTGAACCATCTTTTTTAAATGGATTGGCCATATAAAATTAATCGTTGGTAAAGCATATGCCAGACTGAGATTCATTGGAAGAAACCTAAGGAAATGTAGTCCGAAAACAAAGGAAGTAGGTTACAGTACACTTGTTCGCCCACTGCCTGAATACTGCTCACCGATGTGGGATCCGTACCAGATAGGGTTGATAGAAAAGATAGAGAAGATCCAATGGAGAGCAGCGGGGTTCATTACAGGACCATTTAGTAATCGCGAAAGCGTTTCGGAGATGTTAGATAAACCCCAGTGGAAGACACTGCAAGAGAGACGCTCATTAGCTCGGTACAGGCTTTTGTTGAAGTTTCGAGAACATACCTTGAGCGAGGAGTCAAGCAGTATATTGCTCCCTCCTACGTATATCTCGCTAAGAGACCATGAGGATACAATCAGAGAGATTAGAGCCCACACAGAGGCATACCGACAATCTTTCTTTCCACGAACAATACGAGATTGGAACTGAAGGGAGAACCGATAGATGTACTCAAAGTACCCTGCGCCACACACTGTCGAATAGCTTGCGGAGTATGGATGTAGATGTAGATTATAGTCTTATGGATTCAATACAAAGAACATTTTAGTTTTTTATTTAGAAGACAAATTGAGATAAAAATGGCCGAGATAACAGGGCAGTAGAGAGATTTCAGTTTTTGTGAAACCGCACAAGAGATATTATGAACGACAACTTGATATTTTTAAAGATTCGAAAGCGTACTGAAATCCTTTGGCTTCAGAAGAGGCTTAAATTACGCTTTGGCACATTTCGTGGTAAGAAAATCACAAATATTACAAATTGCAGTATCTATCTTGCTGACGAATCAAATTCATAGCGAAACATAAACATTTTCAATAACTAGTTTCCATCATCCTCCTTGCGCAACGGACAGCCCCTGAACCACGGAAAGATACTACACGAGATGGTGTTTCTAAAAGAGCGATGTCAGTTCATTCTAAGAATTCAGTATTACCCTCTCAGGACGGTTGTTCTCTTGAAGTATCGAACACATCCTCTTAATACACGTGTTCCTTGATCTTTCAGTGCTGAATTGGGTTCTGGGATCTGTTAACATAAATCCCAGGTCAAGCACTATAAATTTTTTCAAGACTGGCATTGTTTCTGCAGCTGCTCTGTTCTTAAAAATCGCTTCTGACAATGGTTTAGCGTGTGTGGTATCTGGAAGACAAATACAAGAGGTGTTTTCCCAAAACTTTTTCATCCAAAACATACAAACCTGTAATATTTCATGAATGTAATGCTCTTGTAACAACAACTAGTGCCGTAACAGAGGATTGAAAAACCATTCAGCTATACTTTCATATTCAACTTTTGCCCGTTCTTTTTCATAATAATTTAATCAACAGCAGTAGGGGAATAATTAGAAACATTAATGAGTAGTGAATCTTTCTTGTATTTAAAAATATGTCGCATCGGTAAAAAACTTATTTTATTCACACTTAACTGTCTTGTTGAATTTTAGTCTCGTTTACTTCACGGTTCTTTCTGCTCACTCAGCAGGTCTTTCCTCTTTTTTTCAGATAGTTGGTAATTGGATCCCTGCATGAAATCTTACTGTTCTTTCGCCCGTTTACTGATCAGAAACTGTGTATCCTCCTCAGTAGCGAAACTTCCCCTTTAAATGTAAATGTAAAGAAAGACTGTGCTGGTAAACTTCTACGTTATATGATACAGAAACAGCTGAGTAAAACTGAGCGTAGTCATATAGTTTTCTCTTTACTTATTCTGATCATTTCTAAACTGACACACAACATTTTAGCGCAACGCAATCTGACTTTCAAAAATCCCTACAAAAGAATGGCCCTGACTAACAATAACTTATACCCTTCATGAATCACGTACCTCACAAAAATCTTCGTTACTTCAACTGCTGCAATACGGCGACCGCCAATACTCCAGCTAAATAAAGGATTCTAACTACTGAAGTCACTAACTACTGATAGGCATAGTGTTAGCAAATGAATGATTTTGATAGGGAACAAACAATGTATTTACCTTAAGAGTGTTCACAAATTTCCTTTTATCTGAAGGACACACGTCTAGACCGTCCGCTCTCAAAACTATGCCATCTCTCTCCCAACATCCACCACTGCTGGCGGCTCACCTCCAACTGCCCAACGCTACGGGCTGTTCACATCCAACTGCCCAACAGTACACTAGCGAATAATCCAACAATGAGTCCAACCAGCCACAGACTGAACACAGCGCAGTCAGTGATTTTAATACAGAGCGCTACATGGCGTCACCAACATAAAAACCTAAACTGCCTACTTACAGTAGTAATAATATTCAGAACATTAGCAATTACTATGACAAAAATGGGTTTCAACAAAATAGTGTCTTTTCGTTTATGAGCCTCTGACGATTTTCCAACGTATTTTTCTAGTTGCATCCACTGTTGATTCAAAGCTCGTTTTTTTTAGTGTGAAGTTACTCATCCTCGTGACAGAACTCATCTATTTTTTGCAATAAATCAAGAATTTCTATAGAAACAGTGAGGCACTCAGACGCACAGTTTCTAGAAACAAACCATTGCCAGTTGTTCAGTTAAGGAGACTGATGTAACAACTAGCCTACATTAGGCAGGGAAGAATTATGTTCCTTGAAACACTTTGCAGACTTTAGCTTCTAGACAGCCCTGTAACGGAAGTTTAATATATTTTTTATTCCCATTTGAAATGATACCGTTCACTTTGTGTGTTCTGTAGTCTTTTCTGAAACCACAAAAATTACTGAGGAAAAGAAAGGGTTTTCCAAAAGTGAAAGACTGTTCCAAGGTCAACGTGGCCAAGTATCTTGGAACAAACACGCTATGTTGCAGTCGAGTCAGTCTGGTCAATAATGTATAAAATAGTGCACTACTGAGAGATTCTTCCAGTAATTGTTTGTCTTGATTTTCCTGCGATGCCCGTCTATTTGATATGAGATGTGACTGTCAGTATTATAAGACAAGTAATGTTAGGTGTTTGTACAATTTCACTGGGTAATTTTGATATTGTTCAGCTTCAAAGGAATATGGGGTGCTTTTAACTAATCTGTTGTACCCTACATCCCGGACGATTTTTAATAACCGAAACCTGTAAATGAATAATGGGACATATAAAAAGCATTTTATAAAAAACTTTATGGGTGCGGTACCTCACCATCAGGAAACATTACTAGTAAAACAATGTTCTGAGCGGAAGTATTGGAGTGCTGAGTAAGGGATTGTCTGTATTTTTGGGGCATTGGGGCTTGCAACAGGGTGTGTTGTTATACGTAGTAGACCTAATTGTATCAGTAGACACCATTGGAGTGATAAACAAATTAAACGGAAGTTGAGTTTTATTTATTTACTTATTTACGCGAGAATAATCAGTTGTTTATTTAGTGGTATTAAGATTGGGATGCGTATGGAATTCTTGGGTTTGAATCTGTGGTTCACTCCTGCGCATTCCGACTATGTTTTTTTTTTTTAATTTCCTTGGAGGAATGAATTGTCATGCATGGAATAATTTGTCATATGAGTCCGACTGGAAAGCACTCTGAAAATCACAAATATTTTATTTGCAACAGTTAGCTACACTTTCCAGCTATTTCTCTGCATAACCGCTGTTCCTACTTGGACATCTGCCGTAGAGTTGTACTGACTTTCAGTACATTTTCATAGAACTTGCTGGTCCGCTATGCATGAAATCAGGCGAAATCTCACGGCACGCACCCATACCTTGCGGTAGACAATATCGTGTCATCTTTACGTGTTTACTGTGCATTCAGAACAGAAAAGAGCGACGTGACGAGATCGACAGGCATACTAGAGACACTAACCAACACATATGTGATAAGCTTCATCGGATTTTCACTGAGGTTTCCATTTCGCGCCCTATCGGACCTTACTTTCAGGACAGCCCTCTTATGTATTGCGTAAGATGTTCTTCAGACTTAAGCATTGGTAGCTTGAAGTGTTTTTGATAGCAGATGTCTTAATTATCAGGTGTTGATTGTAGTAGAACAGCAAGGTATAGTCAAAAGCTATATTATTTACCCGAAATAAGTTGTCTCTGGCATTGTTAGTCTTTTGTTTTAATTTTTGATTGTGGCAGAGTTCCAAACAATATGAAGCATATGTTGTTGCCTGTGGCTCGTTGCATGGCCAGATTAGATGTTTGTTGTCAGAAGGATATTTCGGGCTCGATTATTTTAATCAAACTTGACTTTTTTTTCCTGCTACACTGAACATTTTGAATACAGTAATTGTTAAATGAAGACTCTCGTATGCACAACACCCAACCCAGTCAATACGTAGTCAAAATCCGATTCTACAGTAGCTCAATAAACACTACTAAAAAAGTGAAAAGTATCTTGTAAACCCACACAGTGGCCCGCTAAATGAAATCAAAATACAAATTACAGCGAAGATGTTGAAGATGCTGTTGTCACTTGGAATCGATGTATCATAGAATCTATTACTCTACTTTTCGCTTACAAGCGCACGCTTGTCTTCAGGTCATCCAATTGTATTTACTTACTTTGAAGAAAAATGTAGCAAAAAATTTGAATACCAAATCTACATATCTGTGCCTCTCGCCTAACAGTGAAATTCAACACCAAAAAACACTAGTGTGGAAAACTTAAGAACGAAAGTAATTTCTGCATGATTTGTCACTATCAACTAAAGTAGCCAGATAAAACTTGGACGGTACATGGAAATAACTGCTGCTGTGTAGAACAAAAGAAACCTAAAAGAAGCATGCACTGAGACGAACAGAAATGGCAATTTTATTCAAAGACAAAAATTACAATGAAGTCACTGAGATTTACGCTGGTCATCTGTACATAACAAAAGGCACTAAATTGTTCTTAATAAGGTACACGATCACCACATACGGCAGTGCAAGCTCTGCAACGTACTCCCATACTGGCATCAAGATTGGTAGGCTTGTGGTAAGGGTTCCGTTCCTCCACCAACACAGTTGACAAATGCTGGATGGTCACTGGTGCATGGAAATGTACTTCAGTATGTTTCGTCAACGCATCCCTTATGTGTTCGCTGGGATTTAAGACGGAGGGACAGACAGGGCAGTCCATTCGCTGAATAGCCTCGCGTTTCAGCAGCGCTTTCACTTGCCACAGTTCGGTGCGTTCGCCCATTGTTTTGCAGTAAAATGAAGCCAGGACCGGATGCAGCCCTGAAGAGACGCAGTTGGGGAATGAGTACACTTTGACAACGATGCTGATCACTGAGTGTACCGTATTCAAGGGTTTGGAGGTCAGTACTCCCACGTAACAATATATCTCCGCACCATACCCTAGGGACCCTATGTACCACCAGAACGACCATGTTCGACAATTTTGGACGTACCTTCGTATGACGAGACGTAATGCAGCCAGGAAAACTGTCGAACATGATCGTTTTAGTAGTCCCGGAGTTACGGTCTAGGGAGGCATAAGGTTTCATAGACGCAGTGAACTCCAGATCTCTGAACACGGTACACTCGGCAACCAACGTTATTGTGACACTGGACTCCTTCTCAATGTGCTAATTTTCAGGGTGCATTCGGCCCTGAGCTCGCTTTTGTAGAAGGCAGTGTTTGATCGCATCGAACAGCACAGGTGGAGAAGATACTGGAACTAGAGTATATTCGGCGACTGGACTGGCCTGCCCGAGGCTTCGACTAAAATCATCTCGAGCACGTGTGGGACGCTGTGAAAAGACGTCCTTCTGCATGCCCACGTGTATCAAAGACTATCCAGCAGTTGTCAACGCACTGGTGGAGGAATGGAACCCCAACTACAAGAATTCCTTTACAATCTTGTGGTCAGCATGAAAGCAAGTTGAGAGCATTTATTGCTGTCCGTGATGGTCGCAGATTCTATTAGGGACCATGTCTCGCCTTCTGTAATGTTAGGCAAATTTAATAAGTTGCGATGATTTGAGTGTAGTTACTATCATTGAAGAAATTCACCATTTATCTTCGTCTCGTTGCGTACGCCTTTAGTTATCTTTTGTACTATACCCACTTGACACAAAATCCTATGAAGTTCTGGTCTTACGTTAAGTCAGTAAGTGGATCGAAACAGCATATCCAGAGACTCTGGGATGATAATGGCATTGAAACATAGGATGACACGCCTAAAGCTGAAATACTAAACACCATTTTCGAAAGCTGTTTCACAGAGGAAGACCGCACTGCAGTTCCTTCTCTAAATCCTCGCACGAACGAAAAGATGGCTCACATCGAAATAAGTGTCTAAGGAATAGAGAAGCAACTGAAATCACTCAACAGCGGAAAGTCCACTGGATCTGACGGGATACCAGTTCGATTCTACACAGAGTACGCGAAAGAACTTGGCCCCCCTTCTAACAGCCGTGTACCGCAAGTCTCTAGAGGAATGGAAGGTTCCAAATGATTGGAAAAGAGCACAGGTAGTTCCAGTTTCCAAGAAGGATCGTCGAGTAGATGAGCAAAACTATAGGCCAATATCTCTGACATTGATCTGTTGTAGAATTTTAAAAAATGTTTTTTGCTAGCGTATCATCTCCTGTCTGGAAACTCAGAATCCACTCTGTAGGAATCAACATGGATTCCGGAAACAGTGATCGTGCGAGACCCAACTCGCTTTATTTGTTCATGACACCCAGAAAATATTAGATACAGGCTCCCAGGTAGATGCCCTCTTTACTTGACTTCCGGAAGGCGTTCGATGCAGTTCCGCACTGTCGCCTGATAAACAAAGTAAGAGCCTACGGAATATCAGACAAGGTGTGTAGCTGGATTGAAGAGTTTTTAGCAAACAGAACACAGCATGTTGTTCTCAATGGAGAGACGTCTACAGACGTTAAAGCAACCTCTGGCGTGCCACAGGGGAGTGTTATGGGACCATTGCTTTTCACAATATATATAAATGACCTAGTAGATAGTGTCGGAAGTTCCATGCGGCTTTTCGCGGATGATGCTGTAGTATACAGAGAAGTTGCAGCATTAAAAAATTGCAGCGAAATGCAGAAAGATCTGCAGTGAATAGGCACTTGGTGCAGGGAGTGGCAACCGTCCCTTAACATAGACAAATGTAATGTATTGCGAATCTATAGAGAGAAGGATCCTTTATTGTGTGATTATATGATAGCGGAACAAACACTGGTAGCAGTTACTTCTGTAAAATATCTGGGAGTATGCGTGCGGAACGATTTGAAGTGGAATGATCATATAAAATTAATTGTTGGCAAGGCGGATGCCATGTTGAGATTCATTGGGAGAGTCCTTAGAAAATGTAGGCCATCAACAGAGGAGGCGGCTTACAAAACACTCGTTCGAACTATACTTGAGTATTGCTCATCAGTGTGGGATCCGTTCCAGGTCGGGTTGATAGAGGAGATAGAGAAGATCCAAAGAAGAGCGGCGCTTTTCATCACAGGGTTATTTGGTGACCGTGATAGCGTTACGGAGATGTTTAGCAAACTCAAGTGCCAGACTCTGTAAGAGAGGCGCTCTGCATTGCGGTGTAGCTTGCTGTCCAGGTTTCGACAGGTTGCCTTTCTGGATGAGGTATCGAATATATTGCTTCCCCCTTGCTTATACCTCACGAGGAGATCATGAATGTAAAATTAGAGAGCTTCGAGTGCGCAAGGAGGCTTTCCGGCAGTCGTTCTTCCCGCGAACCATACGCGACTGGTACAGGAAAGGGAGGTAACGACAGTGGCATGTAAAGTGCCTTCCGCCACACATAGTTGGGTGGCTTGCGGAGTATAAATGTAGATGTAGATGTAGCAGCTGTCGCTATGTATGGTCCAAGTTTCATTGGGCTATCGTATTTGCCAGTGACAAATCATGCGAAAGTTGCTTCCGTCCTTACTTTTGCACATCAGTGTGTAATTGTTCCTGTTGCATATAGTAGTGACATGATAGTTCGACTGTCGTCAGGTCAAAGAATCGAGTAAAATTTGAAACTTCGCAGCGGGTTTACATTTATCGCCATTATTCACGTTTGTTATTCGCTATAGTTTCCTTCTTTTGCACACCGGTGAGTCGAGAAGCGCAGCGACAGTTATGTTTGGCGAGGAACGACTCAATGTGGACGCAGCATCAGAATTTATTATTTATTTCTCTCGTGTGGGTCTTCTTGATTGTGACAAATTGACCATAAGTACGGCAGAAATTGGTTTGAGGCGACGTAATTGGCTGCCGACTCAGCACGTGGTGGTACTTTTAATGAGTCTGTTAGGACAGAGCGGCATTACTTCTGCTTGACAAATAACAGAAAGCACTACGCCATTTTTTTGCACTGGAGTGCTCGTTAAGCACGCCGGTAACTACGTTAACTACCAATCGAGATTTCAACTCCCTGTTAGTCGACTATTCGTTCACGTTAGCGCTGTGTGCATCTGCGACGTAAGCTCAATTATTTACGGACGTCTTTCCACGAATTTCCTTGTAACCGGCGTCAAGCATACTTAATGTAACCTCCACAGAATAACAGGAAAATATATCTGGTAACGAAAACACAGATGGTAAAAATTCTGACACGAGGAGTGTGAGCATGGAGGTGTGTGGAATTTGAATGTCAATTTTTACATTTTTTCTTGAATAGCTCGAAAACCGCAGCTTCTAGCGAAAATGTTTCCCAGTATAAAATTAAACTACATTAAATTTCCTATAGATATTCCTATTCGTTTTTCTGTAGGACTAATAATTTACGCCTTTCACGGATTTAGGAAATTGTAGGTCACTAAAATTTTGTTTTAATGGTATATAATTGTCTATTGTTAAATGAAGTGGATTAACAGCAAATATTAAATATGTGTATCACATATAAGTTCAGTAGAACCGTACTAAGGAATAACTGAATAATTGTGTTCTCGGGATGTAACAGATTTGCAAATTTCAAAAACACTGCAAAATGAGCTAAAACATATAAAAGAAAAAGCATTAGAAAAAACACCACAATAAAAACGAAACAGAATGTTGGGATGTACATACACATAGCGGAAAAACTGCAACAGAAAAAACTGATTACTGTAGAGTAATGAAATTTCGGGAATACATTTCGAAGTATACTCAGTATTGTAGAGCACTCAGTATAATGTCGCTTATTGAAACTGAACTCCACTTCTCAAACAATCACTGCATACACACACAGAAAAGAAATAACATGTAGACGACTATTCATCAAGAGCATTGGCGAGGTCTGTCGTAGCTGGACCCAGCTCGGCAGGGAACTGTCTGTACGCTTTTTTCTTTTTTTTTCTTTATTGTTATTTTCAAACCTGTTTACAAGCAGACCAGCAGCAGCATACTACGCCGTTCTTCGGCCGCAGAGAAACATACAAGATACAAATGATGACAATGTGAGAAAAAAAAAATACGGTGGACATGTAAATGGAGACAAACACTTTTTAAAATACATGGAGCCGTTCACGGGCATAGAGTCCAAGATAAAAGTTGTTCAGACACTTGGACACAGACATAGACGAAAATTGTCACACGTGAACGTAGGTGCACAAAACGAATTACACTGAACCACTTAAGCACAAAACGACGACACACACAGAAACACAAGGCGTTGATCTCCGGCGCACGAATGTTCACTAACCATGTACGAGTCTGGGGACCCGCCAAGAGAGGAGGAGGGGGGGGAGGGGCGGAAGAGACAGAGGGAGAAGGAGAAGGGGAGAAACGATGCCATGGGCAGGGGAGATAGGGGGAAGGGAGAACAGGGGGGAGGGGAGCCCGGGAGGAGAGAGGCGGAGGAAGGGGACGGGGAAAAGGAAAGAGAAGGGAAGGAGGGTGCCAAGAGGAAAGGACACAGGAAGTGGGGGTGGGAAGGATCAAAGTTGATAGGAGGGGTAGATGGAGGGGAGGAGGACATCATCAGGGAGGGGGAGCTGGCGGAAGCCACCATGGGAAAGGGTAAGGAGGGTGGAGAGATGGAGACCGGGTGGGATGTAGGAATACAGGTGTGGCAGCGGGCGGGGCTGGGAGAGGATGGGCGAAACAAGCGGGTGGGGAGGGACGAGGTTGTGGGAGGTGTACAGGATCTGTATCCTTTCAAGGAAAAGGAGGAGGTGGGTGAAAGGAATGAGATCGTACAGGATCCACATGGGGGAGGGGAGACGGATGCAATAGGCGAGGTGGAGAGCATGGCGTTCAAGGATTTGAAGGGATTTATAAAAGGTAGGGGGGGGGGGGGGGCGGAGATCCAGGCCGGATGGGCGTAGCAAAGGATAGGGCGGATGAGGGATTTATAGGTGTGGAGGATCGTAGAGGGGTCCAGACTCCACAGACGGCCCGAAAGGAGCTTGAGGAGACGGAGTCGGGAGTGTGCCTTGGCTTGGATTGTCCAGAGATGGGGGGTCCAGGAGAGGCGACGGTCGAGGGTGACGCCAAGGTACTTGAGGGTGGGAGTGAGGGCGTCTGTACACTTCTGCGCTGGCGTTATAAAGCCAGTGGAGGTCGGCGGAGTACACCAACTTTCCCTGTGTCTGTGAGGCGACCTCTGCTGAAAAAGGTTCGCATTAGTCTCTAGCAAGTTCTGTTTATTTTCAAGTACTGTTTTCCTCTTGGTTGCGCCTGCAATTGCTTGTGTATGTTATATGGTACACAGGTGTGTCTTGAGTGTAATCTGCCTGGCAGGAGCCGTCTGTGGCAGACGTAACACATTTGTCTAGGTAAATGTATTCAAGAGTTTGAACTTTCAAGGTCACATGTTAAGGCAAGTCGAGAGATGCTGGTACATTAATAACCAACGTAACCGCCAGAATGTTGAATGCAAGCATGTAAATGTGCATGCATTGTGTTGAATAAGTGCCGGATGTCAGTTTGTGGGATCGAGCTACATGCCCATTGCAGTTGGTTGATCATTACAGGGGTGGTTAATGGTGTTTGTGAATGACGCTGGAGTTGTCGTCCAATGATATCCAATATATGCTCGATTACAGACAGATACTGTGATCGAACAGGCCATCTATCATGTTGACACTCTAGAATATGTTGGGATATTACAGCGGTCTGTGGTCGAGCGTTATTCAGTTGGAAAACTCACCCTGGAATGTTGTTCATGAATGGCAGTACAAGAGATCGAACCACCAGGCAGCCATACAGATTTGCAGTGAGGGTGCATGGGATAACGAGGGGAATGCTCCTGCTGTCATACGAAATCGCATAGCACGCCATTGCTCCAGGCATAGATCCAGTGTGTCGAGCACGCATGTAGGTTGGTAGCAGGCCCTGAACTGGCCTTCTCCTAACCGAAACACGGCCATTGCTGGCACCAAGGCAGTTCTAGCTTACGTCAGAAAACAAAACAAATCTCCAACCCTGTCCTTCAAGGAGCTCTCGCTCCAAGGCACTGAAGTCGCAAATTGAGGTCGTTTGGGGTCAGTGGAATGCACACTAAAGGGCAGTCTGGCTCGAAGCTGACCATAAAGTAACCGATTTGTAACAGTCACTGTGGTGCAAACTGCTGCTCAGATTGCTGCTCCAGAAACAGAACGATGCTCCGGAGCCATACGCCGAACACAATGGTCTTCCCTCTCTGGAGTGCTTTGCGGCCCTCTGGAGGCAGGTCTTCTGGAGACAGTAGCCTCTCGTGACCACCGCTGCCAGCAGTCATGTACAGTGGCTGCATTCCTGTCAAGTCTTTCTGCATGAGCGTAATTTGAATATTCATCTTTCATATAAAGAAACAGCAACTTTACTTTAAACAATATTGCAGTGCCTAAGCTATTCCGAATTACGATGCATTTCAAGATGCTACTTCAGGCGGTTGTAAAAAGAATGTGCGCAACGGAAAATAATAAATGAACATTTGGCCTCGTCTGATTACTCCCTGAAGCAGATCTTAGGATCTCTTAATTCTACAAATTACAATCTAAACATAAATGAATGAAGAAGGCAACTAATCCTGCTAAATGTTAAACGTTGTTCTTGCTTATATATTTATTGTAGATTAAAAAAAACCTTTATATTAGAAAGTTTACACTTCCTAAGTAAAATTACTTATCAATTGCTCAACTCTGCTCCTTATTATGACTGCGCGATCTGATGCCAATAACGCGAAATGACTGACATCATCTACTTACTAAACGCTAGAAAACACTACTTTCAAAGATGATCTACAGTGGTCTGGAACCTCAGTCAAAGTAACAAACATGAACACAGCTGCTAAGCTTTATAGCCTTAATAAGCCCAAGCAATTTGCGCTATCACCGTATGTACTGCGTCTGGTGCGTCGGCGTTCTGGTTCTCGTACACGTCTGCGTCGATGGAAGAACTCCAGCCACAAAATAAAAACTCTTTTAAACACTTGGACAGAAGAAGGCAGAAGGCGGTCCTCTAATATACCGGATGATCAAAAAGTCAGTATAAATTTGAAAACTGAATAAATCAAGGAATAATGTAGAGAGAGAGGTACAAATTGACACATGCTTGGAATGACATGGGGTTTCATTAGAACCAAAAAAACACAAAAGTTCAAAAAATGTTCTACAGATGGCACTTCGTCTGATCAGAATAGCAATAATTAGCATAACAAAGTAAGAAAAAGCAAAGATGATGTTCTTTACAGGAAATGCTCAATATGTCCACCATTATTCCTCAACAACAGCTGTGGTCGAGGAATAATGTTGTGAACAGCACTGTAAAGCATGTCCGGAGTTATGGTGAGGCATTGGCGTCGGATGTTGTCTTTCAGCATCCCTAGAGATGTCGGTTGATCACGATACATTTGCGACTTCAGGTAACCCCAAAGCCAATAAGCGCACAGACTGAGGTCTGGGGACCTGGGAGGCCAAGCATGACGAAAGTGGAAGCTGAGCACACGATCATCACCAAACGATGCGCGCAAGAGATCTTCCACGCGTCTAGCAATATGGGGTCGGGCGCCATCCCGCATAAACATTGTACGTTCCAGCAGGTGTTTATCAGCCAGGCTAGGGATGATACCATTCTGTAACATATCGGCGTAAATCTCACTCGTCACGGTTGTTGTTTGTTGTGGTCATCAGTTCTGAGACTGGTTTGATGCAGCTCTCCATGCTACTCTATCCTGTGCAAGCTTGTTCATCACCCAGGACTTATTGCAACCTACATCCTTCTGAATCTGCTTAGTGTATTCATCTCTTGGTCTCCCTCTACGATTTTTACCCTCCACGCTGCCCTCCAATGCTAAATTTGTGAACCCTTGATGCCTCAGAACATGTCCTAACAACCGGTCCCTTCTTTTTGTCAAGTTGTGCCACAAACTCATATTTTCCCCAATTCTATTCAATACCTCCTCATTAGTTATGTGATCTACCCATCTAATCTTCAGCATTCTTCTGTAGCACCACATTTCGAAAGCTTCTATTCTCTTCTTGTCCAAACCATTTATCATCCATGTTTCACATCCATACATGGCTACACTCCATACAAATACTTTCAGAAACGACTTCCTGACACTTAAACCTATGCTCGATGTCAGCAAATTTTTCTTCTTCGGAAACGCTTTCCTTGCCATTGCCAGTCTACATTTTATATCCTCTCTACTTCGACCATCATCAGTTATTTTACTCCCTAAATAGCAAAACTCCTTTACTACTTTAAGTGTCTCATTTCCTAATCTAATTCCCTCAGCAGCACCCGACGTAATTCGACTACATTCCATTATCCTCGTTTTGCTTTTGTTGCTGTTCATCTTATATCCTCCTTTCAAGACGCTACCCATTCCATTCAACTGCTCCTCCAAGTCCTTTGCTGTCTCTGACAGAATTACAATGTCATCGGCGAACCTCAAAGTTTTTATTTCTTTTCCATGGATTTTAATACCTACT